>NW_027447981.1:157500-457500 GCF_038048845.1 Mixophyes fleayi | reverse complement strand
AGGTGTCTACAGCTCCTACGCTTCACCTGCCTACTCCGTCAAAATATGACGGGGACCCCAAAACTTGTAGAGGTTTCCTTAACCAATGTTCAGTCCATTTTGAACTCCAACCTCAAAATTTTTCTACCCATCGTTCCAGAGTGGCCTATCTTATCTCATTGTTTTCTGGACAAGCCCTGGCTTGGGCCTCCCCTCTGTGGGAAAGAAACGATCCAATTCTACAAGATAGTGCCAAATTCATTTCCACGTTCCGAAGTGTGTTCGATGAACCAGGTCGTGTGACCTCCGCTGCTTCCAGCATTCTTCGTTTGCGACAAGGCTCCCATACAGTAGGACAGTATGTCATTCAATTTAGGATCTTAGCCTCTGAACTTCAGTGGAACACTGAAGCATTAGTTGCCGCCTTCTGGCAGGGGCTCTCCGATAAAATTAAAGATGCACTGACTACCCAAGAGCTTCCTTCGTCACTAGAAGATTTGATCTCTCTTTGCCATCGTGTAGATATGAGATTTCGTGAAAGAGAGTCTGAGAAAACAACGGCTGTCAAAGCACCTCTTCGTTCAAACCCTCAATTTCGTCCAGCTCCATCCTCTGTGATTCCCATGGAGATAGGACGTTCCAAATTATCTTCAGAGGAGAGGAAACGAAGAGTAAAGAATAGACTCTGTATCTATTGTGCTGATTCCACGCATATGCTCAGCTCTTGCCCTAAGAGATCGGGAAATGCCAGGCCCTAACTAGTTCTGGAGAGGTGAAGTTAGGGTCCCTGGAGTCCTCTCCATTGTCTATGAAATCTAAAGTCTGCGCTTTCGATGTTACGATTTCCTTTGCTACCAAATCCTTTGAGTCACAGGCATTGATTGATTCCGGAGCAGCAGGAAATTTCATTTCTAAATCACTAGTGAATCAATGGTCCCTACCAGTGATCACTTTAAAAACACCCATTACTGTGACGGCTATAGATGGATCACGTCTCATCAATGGTCTCATCACCCAGAGTACGTCTCCAGTAACCCTTCAGATTGGTGTACTACACCATGAAGAAATTTCGTTTTTAATTCTTCCAGTTACGACAAGTCCGATTGTCTTAGGCCTTCCATGGCTTCAATGTCACTCTCCCCAGATTGACTGGCGCACCCCTCAAGTTACGTCTTGGGGGTCTGAATGTCACCATCGTTGTCTCTCTCAAGTTATTCCTCTTAAAGTACAGCAATCTTCCATCTCATCTTCCTCCCCGGGACTCCCTCCTCAGTATGCTTCATTTGCCGATGTGTTTGATAAAGCTCAGTCTGAACGTCTTCCTCCTCATCGTTCTTGGGATTGTCCGATCGACCTTCTACCTGGCAAGACTCCTCCCAGGGGTCGGGTCTATCCTCTCTCGTTACCTGAAACTCAAGCCACATCTGAGTACATACAGGAGAATCTCCAGCGTGGGTTCATTCGACCTTCCACCTCTCCCGCTGGAGCTGGGTTCTTCTTCGTCAAAAAGAAGGATGGATCATTACGCCCTTGTATAGATTTTCGTGGACTCAACGCCATTACTATCAAGAATCGGTATCCCATTCCGCTGATCACTGAGCTATTTGATCGCATCAAGGGAGCTCGGATATTTACTAAGTTGGATCTTCGTGGTGCCTACAATTTAATTAGAATCCGTTCCGGTGACGAATGGAAGACCGCGTTTAACACCAGAGATGGGCATTACGAATATTTAGTAATGCCCTTCGGGCTGTGTAATGCCCCCGCTGTTTTCCAGGGTTTCATCAATGAGATCTTTCGGGACTTATTATATGTATGTGTCGTTGTCTACCTGGACGACATATTGATCTTCTCACAGGACCTGCCTTCTCATCACCAACATGTGGCAGAGGTCCTCTCCAGACTACGGAAAAACTCGTTGTTCTGTAAATTGGAAAAATGTTCATTCGAGTTACCCCAGATTCCATTCTTGGGGTATATAGTTTCCGGAGTTGGCCTGAAGATGGATCCAGACAAAGTAAATGCTGTACTACATTGGCCTCAGCCAACTACTCTTCGTGCCATCCAGCGTTTTTTAGGTTTTGCCAATTACTATAGACGCTTCATTCAAGACTTTTCATCCATTGCATCTCCCATTGTGGCCCTAACTCGGAAAGGGGCTAATACTAAGCAATGGTCATCTGAGGCTCTCCAAGCCTTTCAAATCCTCAAAGAGTCCTTCTCGTCTGCTCCCATTCTGCGACAACCTGATGTGACACTTCCCTTCTTCCTAGAAGTAGATGCCTCTAATGTGGGCTTAGGAGCTATTCTCTCCCAACGCTCGGAGCAACAAAAATTACATCCTTGTGCCTTCTACTCTCGGGGTCTTCTGCCCGCAGAGAAAAACTATACGATCGGGGACAAGGAGTTGCTAGCCATCAAAGCTGCATTAGAGGAATGGAGATACTTGTTGGAAGGAGCTCGCCATCCGGTGACGATCTTCACGGATCATAAGAACTTGTCATATTTGCAATCTGCTCAATGCTTGAACCCTCGTCAAGCAAGATGGTCTCTTTTCTTTTCCCGTTTTGAATTAATTATAACCTTCAAACCAGCTGCTAAGAACAAGAAAGCTGACGCTCTATCTCGAGCTTTTGTGACGTCCTCTGATGTAGAAGAGGTTCCCAACCATGCTATTCTAGACCCCAAATGTATTTCTCTGGCTGCTTCATCCACCAAAATGCTACCATTTGGGAAGACCCTTGTGCCTCCTACTCTGAGGAGGAAAATCCTTTCGTGGTTCCATGCCTCTCGTTTTTCTGGACACGCCGGTGAACACAAGACCTTTGAGATTCTCTCTCGTAGTTACTGGTGGCCTTCAATGAGGAGAGACGTCAAAGAGTTTGTTGCTTCCTGTGATTTATGTTCTCAGTTCAAATCCTCCCGCAGAACTCCAGCAGGGTTGCTGCGACCACTACCCATTCCGTCCAAGCCTTGGACCCATATTAGTATGGATTTCGTTACTGATTTGCCACCAAGTAAGAATCACAATACTATTTGGGTAGTGGTAGACAGATTTTCGAAGATGGCCCATTTCGTCCCTCTGTCCGGTTTACCTTCCTCGTCTACTCTGGCTGAACATTTCATTAAAGAAATCTTCCGTATCCATGGATGTCCGTCTGAGATTGTGTCGGATAGAGGAGTACAATTCGTTTCCAGATTCTGGCGGGCCCTTTGTAAAACCTTGGGCATACGATTAGCACTCTCATCTTCTTACCATCCGCAATCTAACGGACAAACGGAACGAGTCAATCAAGATCTTGAGACCTTTATTAGGATGTTCTCTTCAGCCAACCAAGACAACTGGGTAGAATTGCTTCCTTGGGCTGAATTCGCCCATAACAACATGTACCATGAGTCATCATCCAAAACTCCATTCTTTGTGGTCTACGGTCACCATCCGTCTTTTCCGGAATTTCCTGCCCTCCCGCCCACCCAAGTTCCTGCTGTGGAGACTGCTTGTCAGACCTTCAAAAAAATCTGGTCTCAGGTCAAAACCTGTTTAAAGAAGACATCTAACAAATATAAGTCTTTCGCAGATAAGAAGAGGCGGGCTATTCCACCACTAAAAATTGGAGATCGGGTTTGGTTATCTACCAAAAATATTCGTTTGAAGGTTCCATCTATGAAATTCGCCCCTCGTTTTATTGGTCCATATAGGATCATTCAAGTTATCAATCCAGTATGTGTTAAACTTCTTCTTCCTAAGAATCTTCGGATTTCCAATGCCTTCCATGTGTCCTTACTCAAACCTCTTATTATCAATCGTTTCTCGACTCCTCCCTCAGCACCGCAGCCAGTTCAAGTTCATCAGGAGGAGGATTTCGAGATTACTGAGGTATTGGATGCAAAAATTTCGCGAGGAGTCCTCCGTTTCCTCGTTCATTGGAAGGGCTTTGGTCCTGAAGAGCGTTCATGGATCAAAGCTGAAGATCTTAATGCTCCTGCCCTTCTGAAGAAGTTTTATTCCAAAAATCCGGACAAGCCCGGTTCCAGGCGTTCTGTGCCCACCTTTAAAAGGGGGGGTACTGTCACTCACCGGACTGTGAGTGCTTCTTCCCGGACTATTAGGAACCGTGGACGTCCTCTATCCTGAGGGACTGCGCATGCGCAGCCCTTTCCAAACCTTCAGTGTATGTTCCTTTAACTTAATTGGCAGATCAGGCAACCTCCCTATATTAAGCACCTGTGGTCAACACCACGTTGCCTGATCTTGGAGTCTCATTCCCCATGAGTCTCTGAAGGTGTTCCTGTGTTTCCTCGTTTATTCAGCCCAGCTGATTCCTGTGGTTTCCAAACCACTTCTACCTCTGTGGTTTCCAAACCACTTCTACTACTGTGGTTCCCATACCACTTCTACCATCTACTGTATCATCGTGACTGTGAGCTGATTCCTATCCGCTGCCTCCGTGCACTACAGTCTTCAAACCACTTCTACTACTGTGGTTCCCATACCACTTCTACCATCTACTGTATCATCGTGACTGTGAGCTGATTCCTATCCGCTGCCTCCGTGCATTACAGTCTTCTAATCACTTCAACTCTACCATGTATCATTGGGACTGTTAGCTGATGCCTATCCGCTGCCTCCGTGCATTACAGTCCTTCATCCACATCCACTCACCTGTTCATGATTGTGACTGCCAGCTGATTCCTATCCGCTGCCTCCGTGCACTACAGGCTTCAACCTGCAACTCGTCTGTGTTTCATCATCGTGACTGTTTGGCTGATTCCTATCCGCTGCCTCCGTGCACTACAGTCTTCAACCTGCAACTCGTCTGTGTTTCATCATCGTGACTGCTAGCTGATTCCTATCCGCTGCCTCTGTGCGCTTCAGTCTTCAGTCCTTGTCAACTCTACCGTGTTTCCTTGAGTCTGCTGCCACTATTGCTACCCGCTACTCTCCGTGATCATCTGTTCCAGTTCAACTCTGCTCCGGTGTCCCATCGTTACTGCACCTGCTGGTTGCTATTGGTTACCTCCGTGTTCCCGCAGAGACCCGCTGCTGTTACTTCTCAGCGCTACTCATCCATCTACTGCTGATCCGCTCTCCACGCCTTCCTGTGTTCCCTGCTGGTCTACCTACCTGTGCGCTGCACCTGCTAGACCCCCGCTTCACCCATCCAGGGACTTGTATCCTGCTGGCCTCCTGCCCTTCAGGTATCTCTGCACTCCTGTCTGACTGCCTTCTCCTGAACCACGGTATGCATACTTCCCATTGACTGTGCTGTGTATTGCATACCTTGCTGGACTGTGTTGGTTCTCCTCTGGAGTGTACTATCCGCTGAGTCTATTGCCATCATTGACTGTGTTGGTTCTCCTCTGGAGTGTACTATCTGCTGACTCTACTGCCATCATTGACTGTGTTATCTCATGCCGGATTACTTCAAGAGACTTTCTATATTGGCAGTGTTGTTCAGTCATTTATACATTTATATTGTGCATATTACTGTGGATCAAAGTCAAGGTGCCCGTGTATATATTGTGTTGCAGTCTCTCCCCGTGCACCTCCTCACATATATATTCAGTGGTACAACTTGCTAGTGGCAGACCACTGACTCCTGTTTACAGTTTCACCTGTTCCAGTATCCTCTCACATAGCAGTGGTACAACTTGCTAACGCAGACCACTGACTCCCCGGATACCTCCACTTGGATTCCATTCCTTCACTCAGACAGCGGTACAACTTGCTATCCGCAGACCGCTGACTCTCATCACCTCCTCGTTTCTGTTGGACATTCCTCCTCACTATAGCAGTGGTACAACTTGCTATCCCAGACCACTGACTACCTTCACGTGTCCTTTGTCCATACAGTTCCTCGTGTATTATTACCTCCATATTGCCAGTGCTGCTAGTCATAGACTGTCCTGAGCATCTCATCATCTGCTATTTCCTGTTCCGTGATCACCCTGCTACCAGAGTACCATATTACCACCTATACTGCTCTGGTAAGCCTATCACCTGGTGATCCCTGGGTAAAGACTCCTAGTGCCCGTGACACTCCCCCTCATCCTCTTCTAATTCCAAAGTGGCATCCTCAATTTGTGTATCACCGGCTACACTCGGGCTGTTCAGGCACACATCAGCAGAACTGCTGAAAGGGCCCTTCTTTATGGGTACACTATCAGAATGCCCACGATTACACATACCACTGGTGGATGTACTCTTCACAGGGATTGGTGTCATTTCTGATTCTGAGCATATATTTTCCTCTAATGACTTACTGTTTTCTTGCAGCTCGGCTTTGACGCGTAACAGTAGTTGTGCACCACTTTTGGACTGCAAATTACTTGGTCTTGATTGGTCACGAGTGACCATACAAGAAGAAGGCTCAGTAACATTTTTTGATCTGGCACTAATAGAGAAGGGCGAAGGCCTAAATCTTTCTTTGCCACTGCGTGTGTAGAATGGCATGTTGGCAATTTTTTTTTCTCGGCAGTTAACTTTTCCTCAGTTACACTTCTTTTTCGCTTCAACACGATAATAAAAATTTTTGTATGTGTTTTTTCCCTGATTTAAAAAGACTATGTACTTTTATTGAGCCTTTACTAGATGACGTACTGGGAACACTACCATCAGTACTGGTGCCAGCACCTGCTTGCTGATCCTGCTCATATGTGGACTGCTTTGAATCCATTTTAATGAGCCCAAAGCACTTGTTGTGCAAAATATTAAATATATAGTGCTGCTAGATAAAACTTTCAGCACCAGAAAAATTGTTGTTTCACACTAGGGAATATGGGACACCCCAAAGCACTTGTAGTGCAAAATATTAAATAGATAGTGCTGCCTGATAAGACTTTCTGCAGCCAGAAAAATTGTTGTTTCTCACTGGGAAATATGGCACACCCCAAAGCACTTGTAGGGCAAAATATTCAATAGATAGTGCTGCTAGATAAGTCTTTCTGCAGCCAGAAAATAGTTTCTGGGGGAGGGAATATGACACCACAAACTGTTGGTAATGTTTGCAAAAAATGCCTTCTCGATCCTCCTCTTTTCCTGCTATAACAATTGCTAGAAGAATTTCAATAATAATTGCAAGAATAATGTATAGAATAATTGCTCTCTCCTTGCTCTAATGCTGCCTGCGACCTAACCCTGCTCACTCCGTCTGTCAAATGGCGATGGATTGCTGTGGAGGCGGGTATTTATGGATTTCAAATATCGCGAGAACCGAGTTCTGAGATCCGACGACGTCACAATGACGTTTTCGATTGCGGATTGGCGCCAGAGTACCGAGCCTGCTCAGCTCGGTACTCGGATAGGTGAAGTTCGGGCGGGTTCGGTTCTCAGGGAACCGAGCCTGCCCATCTCTAATTGTGATGTCAAATTACCTCTAGATGAAATGAAGTTCATAGATCCAATGCTTAATCCACATTTGGCTCGGGTCTGAGCTCCTCATTCTATTCCATCATCAACTCCCGCTCATTCTGGACGCTCTACTTTTAGGTGGCCGGGGATCAAACATTCTGCAGCAGATCGAGTGATCTGAATGTTGAGTATCTTAATCTTGTGGGAGTCAGTGATTTGTCCACTCGTGATTATGTAAGTGAGGACAGGGTTGCATGGAGCAGGAGCGGTGAAGATGTGGAGAGGAGAATGAGTCAAGCAGGAAGAACCTAAGTTGGATAACGGAATAGATAGAATTTGCATTCAATTGCAGTAGCAGACTACATATCAAAATTCATATCAAACTGGTGCAGGAATAGTTTGGTGTCTAATACACCTGTATAGAAAATGAAGGTCATGTATGCAACTTAACCTTACATTTTCATTACTCTTATTCTCCTATGCTTCCTAGCATCCACAATTATGGTAAATAGTATAAAGTAGAGCAGCATGAGAATGTATATTATGTTTTGTGGACACAGAACTGTTTTGTGTCTTCCAGGAGGCACATTATTCTAAATATTATGTGCAATAAATTATACAGTTATAAAACTTGTGCAGAAATGTTTAAAATCTGAGCATCTGACTTGCCAAGTTTAGCACAAGCGCGTTTTTCAAATCAGTGGATTTCAGATGGTAAAACAGATTTGCTGATGTAAGATTACGTGTTGATCTATTGAAATAGATGTAACAATGGAAATGAGGAGGATAGTAACACAATGTTAAAGTAATAAGAGAATACACAAAGAATCTAGCTCATTGAAACATAGAAAATTGCAAACCTTTCAGTCATACTATGTAACTATGTATTAGAATAGTATTAAATAGTAGAATCCTGATAAATTGAATTAGATTCTCTTGCAGATGAATACTCTCGAAGACAGTGTACCCTCTACTGGAAGGTGCAGTGATAACCTCACATAACCTCACATGCACTGGTTTCATTAAACATGTTGTCTGTACAGAACATCAAAGAGTCTGTACTGCCTGTAGCTGCTAATAGTGCAGGCTTCACTGCTCACATGCTGCAATTGGACCTGACTGCTTTATTTTATAATGATTGTGTTTGTAGTAGTGCCCCAAATGACTTCTCTCTAGCATTGCGTTCTGCTTATTTTGCTCTGCTAGATGATGTCCTGAAACAATACATCATTTTCTTTTTAGTTGTATGTACTGGGATTAAGTTTTTGTATTTTGTAAATAGTAATATAACACGTTTGCTTATTTTATTGCCTATTTCTTATTCCTTATTTATTCCTAATCACCTGATAATAGCATACATAAAGATAATTAATACTTCAGCAGATTTTTATATATGGTTGATTGTAGTGTATGAAAGGCAGTCTTTTATTATATTGTAATTAGTAACAGATTGCTGTATTCCAATTGACCTGTAGCAACAGATTGCTCACGGTACTATACAATTGAAGGTTTAAGTTATTTTTTAACCCACCACATTTTTCTATGGAATCTCCAAACCCCTCCATGTAACCAGGGCCGGATTAAGGGAATGGAGGCCCCTGGGCTAAGGGGGCCTCCATTCCCCCATGAGGGGGAATGGAGGCCCTCCATTCCCCCAGAGCTGATTACGCACAACACCTCCCCCCCCGTGATCGGAGCTGCCCGAGCTGCCCGCGCACCCCCCCCCCCTGGCACTTACCTCCTTCTCCGGCATGCTGTGCTCTCTTTACTGAGGAGATCTCGTGAGAGTGAGACTCACGAGATCTCCTCAGTAAGGAGACTACAGCGCGCCGGAGAAGGACTGCAGGGAAAGTGCGCCCCCGCCCCCGACCAATCAATACTGCTGCCGAGCACTTTCAAGGGCCCCCTGGATGCCATAGGCCCCTGGGCTGTAGCCCAGTTAGCCCTATGGTTAATCCGGCCCTGCATGTAACTGTATCCAGAATCCATATCTTGTATGAATGAAATCCTATAATATGACATCAGATGTGTGTATATTAAATTAATGTTCTGCATTTTTGCTTGTACAATGAAGAATCCGGCGCCAAAATCTATGTGCAGTTATTAAGGTAACAAAGGGGTATTTATAGTTCTCCACTCACCATTTTTTGGTACTTTCTCATTACCTAAGACAGCTGTGGGAATGTGCAGGCTTTTTCTTCAATATAAAGTTCTTTCTATATATTAAACATCATGTAAAACATGCATAATGAATATTAAATACATTAGAAAGATCTCAGTTCTCACCAAGGCAATCTGAGATAATGTATAGACACAAAGTTGCAAACGTGGTGCTTTTACACTGCTCATAGAATTCTGAGTGACTTTTCATTTCTTTATTATAGATGAAGCACCTTAGCTTGAGGCTATTGCCACAAATCATTGTGACAATGTGCTAGGCAGTGGAGGAACTACTGCTGTTGCAGCGAGTGAGGTCTCTCACCTATCTCAGCCATTGCCCCCTTTTCATACTTACGCTGAACCTCTAACATATTAACAGCATGGCCAATGGCTGAAATTACCGTGGGTTCATCCTCTTCTTCAGAAACACTTGCTTTAAACTGACTTAAAACAGGATATAACTTAGCAATTTCCTTTTTTTCATTTTTAATAACGGCTGTACTTACCTCTAACAGCAAGAAGTATAGATAGTGAAAGGATCGTGGTCTTAACTTTTTTAAAACAATTGGTCATTCAATTTCCATCAAATATTGCAATGCCAGCATCCAAAAAGTTTACTTCCACAAAGAAAACAGATGGGAAATCTTGGATTAGCAACCAATTATCATAGTAATAATTGAATGTTCACACCAGCAGAACCAAGAATATTAAAAACAATATAAAAGGTTGTATTTGCAAAAATAAAAGCATGTGCATGTAACATGTTATATCTTGCTTCAATCCTGTATGTAATCTAAAAAGTTTTCATATGAACAGATAGTTTAATAGAGTCGAGAAAAATGAGTGGTTTAAAATAATGACAAGTCAATCATTCTTAAATCTGTTTATCTCACTTGTCCAGGGACTCATCTAGGCTGGATCTGTGGGTATTGTCTACTGCTCGGCACTCTTATGAAGTTGGAATTATTTTGTCTCT
Source organism: Mixophyes fleayi (assembly GCF_038048845.1). Taxonomy (NCBI): domain Eukaryota; kingdom Metazoa; phylum Chordata; class Amphibia; order Anura; family Limnodynastidae; genus Mixophyes; species Mixophyes fleayi. The sequence goes on along the minus strand of NW_027447981.1, from coordinate 447,034 downwards.
TAGTTAGAGAACTGGATAAAACCCGTTATCCTTAGAACACATAGCAGCTACTTATCAAATCAAATATCTATCTATATCTATATGGTAAGCCTTTAGCCTAGATAAAATAGCATAGCATTTGATCATGTTAGGACTGACCAGAAAGGGAAGACTTTGGCGTGAGTTGGTCAGCTTAACATATATTGCAATATGTGGAACTAACATTCCCTGTTTTAATATAGAAAAGTAGTTGGTACAGCATTATGTGTGAGGTCGTAGCAATTTATTCATGGCCCTTTGGAAGGTGGCAGGTGCCCCATGCAACCCAAAGGGTAGGACTTTATATTGATAGAGACCATCAGGGGTGGAAAATGCAGTCTTTGGCTTGGCCGTGGAAGTCAGGGGAACTTGCCAAAAACCCTTTGTTAGATCAAGAGTTGTCAAATAGTTGCTACCAGCAAGATTTTCTACCAGTTCATCCACACGTGGCATCGGATAGGCATCAAACTGCAACATACTGTTTAGGCGCCTAAAGTCATTGCAGAACCTAATTGTCCCATTGGGTTTCGGGACAAGCACAATGGGAGTATTCCACTCACTAGTGGACTCTTCAATCCCGTCTAACTGGAGCATCTTCTTGATCTCCTTTCTCACATCCACCCGTCTGGCTTTTGGAATACGATACAGCTTCTGCTTTACAATGACTCCTGGCAGAGTGACAATATCATGTTCGATTAAGTTAGTGCGCCCAGGGATGGAAGAAAAGACATCCCTGTTCCGGCGAATCATTTCTTCAGTCTGTTGTCTCTGCTTAATGGACAAAGCTGGCTCTATAGGCACTTCAGACTTTTCAATGGCAGTACTCACTACCTGAGGAGAGGTTTCCTCATCATGCCAAGGTTTAAGGAGGTTAACATGATATATTTGCTCCTCCCTTCTCCTACCTAACTGGCGGACTCTGTAATTGACAGGACCGACAGCCTCTAGAAGTTCATATGGACCCTGCCAATGGGCAAAAAGTTTGCTTTCCTGGGTGGGAACCAGGACTAGGACCTTGTCCCCAGGCTTGAAAGATCGAACAACAGCACTTTTGTCATAACTTTTCTTCTGTCGTTCCTGAGCCTCTTTTACATGTTGCTGCACAATGGGCCCTATCTTTCCTAGCCTCTCATACATTTGGGACACAAATTGTACCAGATTTGGCTCCCTGGGACCTTGCTGCTCCCACCCTTCTTTTAACATATCCAAGATACCCCTGGGCTGTCTCCCAAACAATAACTCAAAGGGACTAAACTCTGTTGAAGCTTGAGGTACCTCACGGGTGGCAAACATCAAATAGGGAATAAGAGTGCCCCAATCTTTTTTCTCTTGAGCAACTGCTTTCCTGAGCATGTGCTTTAATGTGCGGTTAAAACATTCCACCAAGCCGTCTGTTTGCGGATGGTACACAGAGGTGTGAAGCGCCGTAACCCCTAGCAATTGGCACATGTCCTTCATCAGTTTGGACATGAATGAAGTACCCTGGTCTGTGAGAATTTCTTTGGGTATTCCCAAGCGTGTGAACATCAATACAAGTTCTCTAGCTATGGTGTTGGACTTTATGTTTCATTGGGGAATTGCTTCTGGATACCTGGTTGCATAGTCAAGCACCACTAGTATATATTGGTGTCCACGTGCGGATTTTTCCAGTGGCCCCACAAGGTCCATGGCTATCCATTCAAAAGGAACGTGTACTATTGGTATTGGAATGAGAGGTGCCCTGTACATGGGTTTGGGACAGGTTCTCTGACACATGGGACAGGACCGGCAATACTTTTTCACTGTCATGTGTACACCGGGCCAGTAAAACCTAAGCAGAACTCGTTCCTGTGTTTTATCCTCCGCTATGTGTCCTCCAACGACATGTGTGTGTGCTACTTTTAACACTAGGGGTACATGGACCAGAGGAACCATTAGTTGTTCTACTTTTTCACCCTGTACAATAGCAACTCTATGCAGGAAATTATTTTTGACAATAAAATATGGTATACCTTCTGCAGGCTGGGCGGCTTTCGCTACCCCATTTACCTCAGTCACACTTTTAAATGCATGTTCCAAAGTGGCATCATTAAGTTGGTCTTGAGCGAAGTCCTGCAGAGGAAACAAAATTGGTATTGCGGACCAGTTCGTATCCTAGCTGACAGGTGGGGTGGGCTCATCTGCGACATCACCGACCAATGCTAGTTTGGACTGTTCATGTTTCTCGCAGGTGGATGCTTTTGTGGAACTCCTGCTGTGACTCCCAGGATGGCATTCCGGTTTGGCGGTTCCCAAAGATCGATGTCCAAATGTTGTGGATTCTTAGGCGTTTTTTTTAAGACCGGGCTTCCGACCATTGCATCAGTTCCCGGCATGTTCGGCCCGATCCGCCCACCGAGGACCTCATTAAATAGTGGGAAGTCTCGCCCCAAAATGAGTGGATATGGGAGTTTAGGGGCTATGGCAGCTACTAGCATAACAGTTTTGTCTTTGCGTGTGACTGGTAGTATTGTTCTTTCATACTCCTCTATCGTGCCATGTACGCAAAGAACCTTCACCGTGGGCAACCGAGAAGTTATGGTTTCGGGTAAGGCAGAACTGGAAACCAAGGAAAGTTCACTCCCCGAGTGAAGGAAGGCCAAGGCCAGAACAAGGTTTTGGTTGACTAGCACAGTCACCCGGAACAAACAAGGACTTCCTGATGTGGGACTCATAGTAGAACAGCTTGGAAAAGCAGGCCCAATATGTGCGACGGAACAGTCCATGGGTTCCTGTAGATTAGGACACTCTGCTTTAAAGTGGCCTGGCTGACCACATTCGAAACACTTCAGATTAGACACCTTTGCACCTGGCCCTCTGTCCGTAGCAGTTTTGCCATTGGGCCCTGTAGCAAGGGTTGTCAAACCTGGCTTTTGGCATAGCAGTGGCTTTGGCACGATTGCAGGTTCTTTAGTCATTTGCTGTAGCGCACAAAACCTCTCTACCACTGTGGCAAGCTCTTCATAAGTTTGTGGGTCTGATTGCAGCACCCACCTTTGCAAATCGCGGTTCAGCCCCCGGATGCAGTGATCTATCGCCAGAACTTCAATAATCCGAGAAGGCGAATTCTCCTCAGGCTGCAGCCATTTCTTTAAAATTTTAGAAAGCTCAACCACTTGCGCTCTGACCGGTTTTTCTTTATCATAGCGCCATTGGTGATAGCGCTGGGCTCGGCCTGGCCCGGAAACTCCAATGCGAGCCAATATCTCAGACTTTAGGCACAAATAATCAGGGGCCCAGTCCTCATCTAAATCCATATACGCTCGCTGAGCTTCACCAGTCAGATATGGCGCCAGTCTCTCAGCCCAATCTTTGGAGGAAATTTTGCAACTCTCTCAAAGGACACCAGATATGCTTCTACATCATCAGCTGGTGACATTTTCTGCAGAACCGGACCAGGTGGTTCATTTCTGTCATACCTCACCTGGATAAGCTCTTCCCTTAAGAGCCTGGTGTTTTCCACCTGTGCATCGGCGACTCGTAGCATCTGAGCTTGCTGCTTTTGCTGCGCAGCGGCCACATTCACGAGGGCTCTCAGTAATTCCTCCATGTTGACGTCTGCGCGGGATGGGTAGCAGAAACTTGCTTCCCGGAGTATCCCACTCCTGACACCACTTGTGGCAAGAGCCCGCTACTGCTGAAGCACACGCGAACAACTTCTTCCTTTTTATGTAGTTTTATTGTCAGGATGGTAAATGTTTTGACACCGTACAGATTTCACAGCAATTCTGGAGACCCTAGACATAGACCAGCTCTCTCAAGACCAGCTAGCTTCCCCAGCGCTGGTCTCCGTGAACAAATGACACAAGCAAGCTTTTATACATGATACTTCTCCCCCAGCCTTAGCTTGATGGGCAGGTGACACACCCACCTTCCCTTTAAGAGGAGACTCCCATCAGTGGTTCTGTTTGCACTAACAGACACACCCTGTCTGTTTGCTGATATGAAGGAACTTTCAAATCATGTGAGTTAACCAAACTTAAACTATTGTTTGTCAAACTATGTCTTTATCATCAATCTAGGTGCATTACTGCACAAATGTTTTACTCTACTTCCCTGCTTTCTCTGCATATTGCCAGCTAAATGCCTCCTTTTGTTACAATACATACAAATATTTATAGTATGGTTATTAGTAGGTCATAGTAGGTTGAGAGTGGGAGCTTTTAATTTATTGGTGCGGTGAAGGTTGGGGATATTTAATTTAATAGTGGGGTTACGGCAGACCTATTAAGAGTGGGATTATGGTACTATTATTTTAATACTAGGGTGGTCTGGGTGCTATTAATTGAATGTTTGGCTGAGTTTGGGGAGAAGGAGAACTATTTATTAAAAGTAAATGCTAATTATTTAATTTTTGGTAGGAAATAGGTTTATTTATTAAATGTAAATACTATTGATTTAATGTTGGGGTAGTTTGGGGGGAAATGGGTCTTTTTATTAAAGGTGAATGACATTAATTTACTGTCCGGGTTGGTTGCTGGAAGGCCAAATTATTAAACTTGGGTGCTTTTGATTTAATATCGGGCTGTTTTGGGGAGGGAGGCCTACGGTGTTCACTCATTGCTGGGATTTCTATATCTTTTTTCCAACAAGTAGTGAAAGCAACAAGCAGCAGCATCTCCACTTTTTTCTAAACCGCAGTTTAGTAAATATACCCCTTAGTGATGATATCTCATGGGGAAATGCATCGGCTGACAGCAGCCCTTTCTGAGGTTGCCTGTGCTAGTAGACAAGCTTAGTTTGCAATACAGCCCTCTTCTCCTTTTGCTTTCTTGAAGGAAATTGCTCACTTCACAATGAAGCCCCTGTGTCTGAAAAGGCTACATGGGTATATTTTGCAAACTAGCAAATTTTGTAAATCAGCAGATAAACTCTTGGTGGTACCAAAATTCTTACTCTTGCGGCTTGTTGGTGTGAACCATGGGATGGCGCACATGAGCAAATGAGGAATCACTTCTGCTGTAAACCAGGATTGTTTTGCACTAGAATTCACATTGATTGCACAACAATATTGTCAAAACCTACAACTCTGGTTGGTCTCGGAAGACGCATTCCTTACATCATTTATCATTCTTTTTATACTATATTAGGATTCTTTGTCTAGATTAGTACACTTTAGATTTTAATATATTAAAATCTTAGATTAAATGGTCTGTTTTTGGTATTATTTTTTTCCATTCTAAATACTGAGAACCAGAATACTTTCTCACTTTTCTCTGTAGTTACTATTGAAGTACAAGTTTGTGACCTATGTTTACTTGTATAACTATAAGCTTAATTTTTTTTTTGCTAGTATTAATACATTTTATGTAAATCTAATAACTTATTTGCTAATGAAAATGAACTTGGAATTGTTGATCTATTATGAATATGATCACCTGTTTGTATAAAAGGATGTGATGAGTTATCAGCAATAGTGGTATCGGTTCCCAGTTTTATTAGGCATAGCTTAGGAATATGGTTAGTAAATGGAGTCTTCAGTGATTTACTGTTCTTCATGGAAAACTTAGACTAATGTTCCAACCCTCAGATTGGTCAAGATGTACACACTCCTCTTTCAATGACTGATTGAGATATAGGTAATGATCAGAAGAGCTCATAATCCTATGGCAAACTTCACTCTTGGTATAGTACAGCCTCAGGGCCAGCAGTTGCAGGGAGCTAGGTGGACTGAGATACCTGACCTGCTCAGCCATCGAAGGTGGTCTTAGCAGACTCTCCTGGCTCTTCCTCTCATTCCATGCTGGTTATCTATAGAACAAATGAATTACAGTAACTGGGATAGTGCAGCAGTCTCACCGGCCAGGGCCCATATCAATAATGGGATGGCAGCCTTGCCCATCTCCCTGGCTATTGCACAATGGGTGCAGGGGGGTCCATGTGTCAAAAGGACGGTGCACCATGGACTTGTGCACCTATGGGCATAGCACACCCTGCATCCATGATAGTTACTAGATATGCCAGTATGCCCATCAGTTCTGTACTCTCTCTGTAAGGGACAGAACCCACAGGCAGCGGTGCCCACCAGGGATTTTTCCAGTAACCAGTGGGTCCATACGACACTGGTGACAGCAGGTTGTGCCACATGTTTAAACTACGAATAAACAGAATAGGTTGGACTAAACCAATAAATTAGCACTAATGGGATAGATTAGACACATATTTACCATACAATAAGCATATTTTCTTACCCTTTCTGCTATTAGAATGCCTTATTCCATTGCAGAAATATGGCACACCAAGCGACAGAGCACAAAGCTACTGGTGTACCCAAGTTCTTCTTTTGAGCATGAAGACTAAAAAAATGTTGCGGGGATTTAATTAAAGTGCTTTAGAAGAACACAAACAGCATATTATGAATGAATGTAAACAAGTCAGCATGCCAAAATAATGTGATCATGCACGCTATGCAAAAATATAGTGGATAGATATAAACTTAGCCTTAAGAATAGAAATTGCATTGAAATTAAAAATATTAATATTTTTTCTCAAAATCAGGATTGAGCCAGTGAGTCCAAGTGAATTTAATTCCATCTGAAACGACAAGATCAAGACTCTTTATACTAGATGATGTAATGTATTATTAAGAAAATGTAAAACAATACATAACAGGTCTTCCTCAAGTATATTTTTTAGATTTTTTTGTTAGGTCCTTCCTACCGTTTGTTTTCATGCCTGCATTTTGAGTATCTACCATGTATGTCACTGTTTTATGTATGCTCTGTTTTCCAGAGGAGCATTGTGGTGACTTACAAATCTATTCATTATTCCCATGTCTTTTTGCCATTTAAAATGAATAGATTTGTAAGTCACCACAATGCTCCTCTGGAAAACAGAGCATACATAAAATGTAACATCCTGTAATCATAATGTGGTAGTGACATACGGCATCACTATTCAGTCATCAGTAGTGTGTTTATATTATCATATATATATTTTTTCACATCACATGGTAAATACATTTTACTGTACACCTCAATAATTGTCCAAAAGTGATGTTATTATTAATTCACACTCACCTCAGGATTTGGCATCTCAGATTTAATTAATCTTAGCTATATTGTATCATAGTATATATTGGTCAAGTGTTAATATTCACTTAATCAGCCATCACTTCATCTTTAAGGTTGGTGTAATAGTTTGGTTATTTTTATATTGCAATTTATTTGTTAATGATTATTCTTTATGTATTATAAATGGATTAATTTCATTTTTTTATTTTTTTATTTTGCAATGGTATATGTGCATACATACCTTGGCTATATAATAGACCCAACTCTCCATGATTTCAGATCAGTCATCCCCCTCTTTCATATATTTCCAGTGCCATTTATAATCCTTTTTATTAAGGTAATTATGAATGTGCCCAAGCATGTTTAATCCTTTTGTGTGATTCAGTGTCCAAGCAGGCTTAATCCTTTTACGTGATTCAGTTCACACTGATATCCTTACCACATTAAGACATGATATCCGGATTGAACTAGTAACCATGGTTACCATAGTGTTGCCACAGCGTTACCAGGAATGATGTCAGTACAGGGGGAGGGATCTCCCCTTTAAATAGCCAATTAAGCCTAACGCTCGGCTTGCCTTGATAAAGCTACTAGCGAAACGCGCGCCGGCGGACGCCGCGTTCACTGCTAGTGTTCCTACAAACAATTTATTTAATACTATGACCAGCAAATCCTCGTAGCTCGTTTTTAGACTTCTAACCCACTAGCCTTAACATACCATCTCCGTTAAGAGTATATAGCTGTCCATTTATCACACAGTCATTTCAGTGAGAAATTTACAACTCACTGTGTCCATTGCAAGTGATCATGGTCACGATAAGGGGACTGAACATATGCAAATGAATATGGAGGGCTAAACTAGCGATAGTTATATTTATGCTAATCTTTGGGTAGTTTATCCACAAGACCTGAAATTCTCAATGTGGCTCATAATTAAATGATCTAAATTAGTCACACTTTGTCACTAAGGGCTCAAATAGCTCTGAATAACGTCTTTTACATTTTACCCAGAATCCATCTGTGTACTAACACATGAAAATGAGGTTGGCAGACTGATCTCATGTCTGCTTATTGATTCTTATGTTGCCTGTGTAAATGTGAACAGCTAAACAGTGTTTCCCTCAATTCAATTTAATGTAATAATACTCAATATTTATCTAATCCATCTTTATGAATGGGACCATTTGAGGATGATACACTTTTGCTGCATAAAGACCTTCACATGCTCATATGATCACCTTGATTAAATATTAAATCGATTAGCAGATGTGTAAATGCATGAGTTATATGCTGCTTATGTATCATGAATAAACAGCATTTATTATCTCTATAGCTCATGAAGAGTATTTAGAATCCCTCAGTGAAGGGTCTATTATAGTGGAGAATCAAAAGAAGGTATATTCCCAGTATACGAGGCTTTCAATCCAAATAATTATATCGAATATTTAGGACACGTATTCATGACCTAATATATGGTACTAATATGATTTAAAGCAGTGACGCGGCCTGACAATTTGTATTGTCTATTTTATCAGTTTATTTTTTTCTTCAATTGTATCTCATCTACACTTTTTAATATTTCGCTATTAGAATTTTTATGTCAAGTTTATTCAATAAAGATATATTTAACAGTAATTTTCAGACAATTTCTGGTCCATTTGAGTGCCCCATATGATCATTTCTGTTCTCTTTTGCTTTCTATTTGTGGTTTTCAATAATTGTGATCGGGTGCACCCTTCCCATAAGTGGATAGTTATTATTATCCCAGCCTAATTAGTGCAGTGATTAGAGTGGAAGTATATTGGACAACCTAGTGCGGTCTTTTTCCTTCTTAGTTTCCTTAGATCTACCTACCTGGATCATATTACCATCCTGATCTAATACATTATTTACCAGTATATCGATAGACTGAATTATTAAAAGTCAAACCTTTACCTGTCATTTGTACTATATTTTTAAGAAAAGGATTTTCCTTTATTTTATTGGTGGACAGTTACGTCAATCAAAGAGCTTTAACTCTTGTTACTAACAATATTACTAGGGATGATATTATTAATGGGTGGTCTTTCCGCTTTAAATACCCAGTAGAAAGGCTGTATCGGGTTGTCTTGACAAAGATTGTTTTAGCGAAATGCGAGTTGCCATCTATACATGCCGCAGGCTCTCTCAGAAATTATGCCAGAATCTATACAGATAGATTAAGTTAAAATACTTTGAGGTAGCGACCTTGTCGAAGGATAGAAATGTACTACAAACTTATTGAATCCGTATAAGGTGAATGCTATTGATCCCGTACTAGCTGACACTTAGTGTTGGAGGTGGAGGGAAAAGTCTATATAACCAGGATACCTGGCCAGGTTATTTATCAGGGTTCTGGGAAAACATACCCAGTACTATACTTCCTTCACTAGCTAAACCGTGTATATGTTGGCATAAATATATTTACTGGGAGAATCCACAACACTGCTATTTTGCGGTGTAGAGGAAGGGAAATCTACTATTATATTAAACCCCACTCGGATTGTGACATATAAGATTTCCCAGCTATTTACATTGGTAAGATCTGGTCGCCAATCCAGACGACATTGATCCCTAACTTTCTGTTTACAGTGAAAAAGCAAGTTGACAGAAATACTTACCAGTTCATACAAGAGCCTACGACGCATTTAGCAGTGTTTATCTGCAAATTTTAACAGTTATTTTTTGGTTTCTCATACTATATCCATGTTTTATTATTTTGCTAAACATTGTTTAAGACATACAGATAATTCTTATTTTAATGCATACAAATAAAGTTTAGAATATATTTTATTCTTTGGTCCTCGAGTGACCCGGGATACACAACTCTTCCCCTCTCCCCCCCATATTAATTCTTGCACACAGACAGTCTTACAATCTGACTGCACGCACGCATATGCACACACATACACACACACACACATTGGGCTAGATTTACTAAGCTGCGGGTTTGAAAAAGTGGGGATGTTGCCTATAGCAACCAATCAGATTCTAGCTTTCATTTATTTAGTACCTTCTACAAAATGACAGCTAGAATCTGATTGGTTGCTATAGGCAACATCCCCACTTTTTCAAACCCGCAGCTTAGTAAATCTAGCCCATTGTCTTACAATCTACGGGCACACAATCTAATTGCATACATACACACTGGCTTACAATTTGATTGCATACATATACACATAATACTACCATGCTTGCTTTTATAAATAAATTAGCAAATAAAGGCACATCTACACATGCATAAAATAGCTGAAGCATGCAATGCATTATATTTCAAATAAAAAGTATTATGCTTTCTACACTGTTATTATATGTGTAAGTACCGTCCTTAAAAACACCTATTGTTAGTAAGAATACAAATTATCTTAAATTAGACTTTGTGGACATTCTTTTTTGAATATGATATTCAATATTTCCTGTATTAAACTGTGGTAATCAGAGTAAATAGAGCAGACATTGATATATAATGATCTTTCTAAGAACTTGGTTTAAATTGGAATCAACCCTGTGTGATAATGAAGGTAGTTTATTAAATGATTAGCACATTATTAGCATTAATAGTATATTTGCCTCATCATTAGACCTCCATGATAGCAGAGAGCAATAGCAGACTCTCAAGGGAACATAGCACCGAAATAGCTACCTTTTTACAGCTAGTAACAGAAAAATTTATATTGTTGGCAATTTTTCCTTAGATATGTTTAACACTTTATTTTCACTATGATATGTCCATTTAAATCTACTCAATAAAATATTTTCCAATGCGATCTCTTGTGGTTCCAAAGCACAAGGATGCTTATTAGCCAAATAGATTAAAATACAGAAAGTATTGCCTGCATACGCTTGCACCGACGGTACCAGCATCAAGCTTCTAAAAGAATGCTCTGGTTTCCAAAGCCATAGGTGAAAAATGTATACAGGTTACAGTGAAAAGAAGCTGTAACATCACACATATGAACAGATATAATATTAAGGTCAACATCTATAGGTTGAGAGGTTATGACATCCCAAGAACTCGACACCCCATTGGCTGATTCATCTAGTCATTGTCTCTTTGGGTGAGGGTCATCTTTCCACATGTGGCCAGGTGTATATCCTCAGGTTCCCGCCCATAGACCTGTATAAACTGCTTTCTTTATGATATACATAGAATTACAGTTTGTTGTATGAAAGCTAATATTTACTATACCGGGGCGGTCAGAATATGCGATCACTACATAAATGCAACCAGAAACATTTTATGCGATTATGAACCGAATGAGACTAAATTCGATATGATTAGCATGATAGAAACATTTAATACTTTTTATTACTCTGAATTTCGAATATCCACAAAAAGGGTAATATCATCATCATTATTTATTTATATAGCGCCAACATATTCCGTAGCGCTTTAAAATTGGGGACAAACATAATAAACTAATAAACAAACTGGGTAAAACAGACAAAGAGGTGAGAAGGCCCTGCTCGCAAGCTTACAATCTATGGGACAAGGGGAGATTGACACATGAGGTTAAGTATACATTTTGCATCTTGGCCCAGCCAGACTGCAAAGGTAAAAGTGACTCATAAGCTAAATGATCCTGTCACACAACAATGTTGGTCAGGGGGTAGTTGTCTTGTGTGAAATTGTGTAACAGGCAGTAACAGGCTAAAGGTAGTGAAGTTAAGAGGGTGGTTGAGGAATATTATAAGCTTGTCTGAACTGGTAGGTTTTCAGAGAACGCTTGAAAGTTTGTAGACCAGAGGAGAGTCTTATTGTGAGAGGGAGAGAGTTCCATAGAGTGGGTGCAGCCCGAAAAAAGTCCTGTAACCGGGAATGGGAGGATGTAATGAGGGTGGATGAGAGACGCAGATCTTTTGCAGATTGGAGTTGCCTAGTTGGGAGATATTTTGAGACAAGAGAGGAGATGTATGTTGGTGCAGCTTTGTTGATGGCCTTGTAGGTTAGTAAAAGTATTTTATATTGGATTCGGTAGAAGACAGGCAGCCAGTGTAGAGACATACAGAGTGATTCAACAGAGGAATAGCAATTTGCAAGGAAAATCAGTCTTGCAAAATAGATTGTAGGGGTTTGAGTTTGTTTTTGGGAAGACCAGTAAGGAGGGAATTGCAATAGTCAATGCGGGAGATGATAAGTGCATGAATTAAGATTTTAGCAGTGTCTTGCGTGAGATATGTGCGGATTCTGGAAATGTTCTTTAGATGTATGTAACATGATTTAGATATAGAGTCAATGTCGGGAACAAAGGATAGGTGTGAATCAAGGATTACACCTTGGCAGCGAGCTTGTGGGGTGGGATTTATGGTCATGTTATCAACAAAGATAGAAATGTCAGGTATGCTCTTGTTGGCGGGTGGGAATATTATTAACTCTTTTTTAGAAAGATTAAGTTTGAGTTGGCGAGAGGACATCCAAGATGATATGGCAGAAAGACAGTCAGTTACACGGGACAACACAGATGTCGAGAGATCAGGAGAGGATAGATAGATTTGGGTATCATCCGCATAGAGATGATACTGAAAGCCAAAGGAACTTATTAGATTTCCAAGAGAAGCGGTATAGATAGAGAACAGCAGAGGACCTAGCACTGAGCCTTGTGGTACTCTAACTGATAGGGGAAGCGGAGCAGAGGTGGCTCCAGAGAAATTAACAGCGAAAGAGCGATTAGAGAGGTAGGATGAGAACCAGGATAGAACAGTGTCTTGAAGACCTAGGGATTGCAGCGTTTGTATGAGAAGAGAGTGGTCAACGGTGTCAAATGCAGCCGAGAGATCCAGGAGAATTAGGAGAGAATAATGGCGTTCAGTTTTAGCAGTGATCAGATCATTGACAACCTTGGTCAGGGCAGTCTCTGTGGAGTGTTGAGAACGAAAGTCAGACTGAAGAGGATCCAACAGGTTGTTTGTGGAAAGAAAGCGTGTGAGGCGAGTGTAGGCAAGTCTCTCTAGAAGCTTGGAGGGGCAAGGGAGCTGAGAGATGGGACGGTAATTTGAGAGAGAGTTTGGGTCGGAGTTTTGTTTTTTTAGAATAGGAGTAATCACTGCATGCTTGTATAGTGATGGAAAGATGCCAGTAGAGAGTGAGAGATTACAGATTTGAGTTAGAGGTGAAATGAGTACAGGAGACAGGGATCTACCAATTTGCGAGGGAATAGGATCAAGAGGACAGGAGGTAGAGTAGGAAGATAAGAAGAGAGTAGAAATCTCCTCTTCATTTGTGGGGTCAAATGAAGAGAGGGTGTCAGAGGGTAGTGGGAAGGAATTGAGCCGATTGCTTGTCGAGGAAGAGGAAACCATTTCTAGTCAGATCTTATCAATCTTGTCCTTGTAGTAGGAAGCAAGATCCTGAGCACTGATAGTAGATGGAGGGTTCGGGGTGGGAGGATTGAGAAGATGATTAAATGTATTGAAAAGGCATTTGGGGTTAGAAGCCTGAGCATAGATAAGAGATTGGAAGTATGTTTGTTTTGCAGTGTCCAGAGCATTTCGATAAGAGCGGTAAACAGAAGTATATGTGAAGAAGTCATTAGAGCTTCTAGATTTACGCCAGTGACGTTCTGCTTTACGGGACAGTTTTTGAAGATTTCGTGTTGCTTTGGTGTGCCACGGTTCACATCGAAGTCGACGTGTATTATGTAGTGTCGCTGGAGCTACTTGATCAAGGGCCGTTGCTAAGGTTAGGTGAAGATGAGGTACTGCCATCTCAGGGGATGAGAATGTAGAGATAGGGGAGAGAAGGTGTTGGAGAGAGGTGGAAAATTGTTGAAGATTAATAGAATTAAGATTTCTGCGAGTATGAGGAGGCTTGGTAGAATTAGACAGTAGAGAGGTTAGAGCAGTGGGGGTGAGAGTGTAGCTGATAAGGTGATGATCCGAGAGGGGGAAGGGTGTATTAATAAAATTAGAAACTGAGCCTAGTCTAGAGAAAACAAGATCAAGGCAGTGGCCATCCTTATGAGTAGATGATTTAATCCACTGGGAGAGGTCAAGTGAGGATGTTAGAGAGAGCAGTTTGGAAGCAGCTTTGGAAGGTGGGTTATCAATGGGGATGTTGAAGTCACCCATGATGATGGTGGGGATGTCTGAAGATAAGAAGTGAGGGAGCCATGCAGAGAAATCCTCAATAAATTGTTGGTGTGCTCCAGGGGGACGATAGATCACCGCAACATGTAGGGAGATTGGATTAAAAATGCGAATAGCATGTACTTCAAAAGATGTGAACGTGAGTGATGGGACATTTGGTAGAACTGTGAATGTGCACTGTGGGGAGAGAAGTAGTCCAACCCCACCTCCTTGTCTGCCTTCAGGTCTGGAGGTGTGGGTGAGATGGAGGCCACCATTTGAAAGTGCTGCAGGTGAGGCAGTGTCTGATTGCATGAGCCATGTTTCTGTTATTGCCAGAAGGTTGAGAGGAAGAGATCATGAATGGAGGTAAGTTTGTTACAAACAGAGCGTGAATTCCAAAGGGCACATTTAAAGGACTTTGGAAGAGAGGGGAGACAGGTGATGTGTTTGAGGTTTGCTATAGAGCGCTAGTGCTCTGATGTATGTGTGTGTGAGCAGTGTGGGGGACCTGGATTAGGCTCTGATTCAGGTCCATACTGGGGAGCAGAAATCACCTTGAGGATAACACAAATGCGTTAAAGGCCTTAGAAATCTACTATATAAATAATAATAATAATAATAATAATAATAATAATAATAATAATATGCCTCTTAGTGAAGCAGTTGACACACAGAGTAGCCTGCCTCAGAAATATGTGACGTACTTGGGTACATGCTGCTGCTGTTCCTGCTGGTGAAGGCGAATCACCAACCCAGTGGGCTGTCACAGTCATATAATCTTTAGTTTGCCCAGTACCGCTTGTCCACATATCTGTGGTTAAGTGTACAGTGGGTAGAATGACATTTTGTAGCCCAATAATTAAATTTTTACGAACCTTCTGGTAGAGGTGAGGAATAGCTTTTCTTGTAAAATGATGTTGTGATGGAATTTGGTAATGGGGAAACAAGACATCAAGTAATTATCTAACACCAGCTGCATTAATAGTGGATATTAGACACAGATCTAATACTAGCATAGTCGCCATGGCGTCTGTGATCCGCTTTGCGACTGGGTGACAGCTGTCAATCTTACTAAGGATTGTTTAACAGTCAATTGTTGTAAACTACTAGTAGTCTTCTTCTTGGTCTGCTTCTGGGTTGAAGATCCACCCCCAGCAGCAGGAGTACCAGCAGTGGGCGTAACGCACAAGGATTCTTCTGAGGAGTCCTGGATAGGGCAGGAGTCATCTCACATTAGCAACTTGGATGCAGGACTTACTCCGATCACTTGTGAGGATATTGATGATGAAGGTGTTGGGGGTGTAGATTTCAGGTGCTGGGATCTAGATGAGAGAAGGGAGGTAGCTGATGCTGAACTGCTTGTTGTTTTTTTTTAGCATAAGTTTCTTATTTTCGCAAGAGCTTTCCATGAACTCGAGAGAGCAAAGGATATGGTACTGTGCGACTGTCTATAAATGAAAACTACACCAGTTAATTCAAATAGCATTCAATATACAGAACAGTAGAATAAGTAATGTACAGATGTAAATACATACAACCTATGAACAAATGCTGAGCATTTTGTCTTGCATAGTGAACAAAAGAAGTGGTATTCTGCATTTCTGCAGATATCCTAGAGTGTCAATCTGTAGTGGGTGTACTTATTTATTACATACTTGCCAACTCTCCCGGAATGTCCGGGAGACTCCCGCATTTTGGGGGAGTCTCCCGGACTCCCGGAGGAGTATGGCAAAATCCCGCATTTACAGAAATAGGGCCACAATACCGCGATTCTCCGGGAATCGCGGCATTTGGCCCCGCCTCTGACTGTAAAATGACGCGTTTGCGTCATTGCGTCACGGGGGGCGGGTCCAAAATGACGCGATTTTGGAGCCCCGCCCCCCGCACGCCCACCTCCTCCACTGAATCTCCCGGAAAGCAATGGGAGAAAGTCGGCAAGTATGATTTATTATCACATGCTACCACAACTAGTGCCAGCCACTGACATTGAGGGGCGGGAGCTGGCAGCTTCTTACCTGTGAAGTTGCTGGCTGCTACTCCTTCATGTTCATAATGAGCTAAGACATCGCATCTCTGCCCCACACTCCCAAGAATAGAAGATGGTGCACTGGGAAGGTGAGAGTGGGGCAGCACCAATGGTGAGGGTAGTTGAAGTGGTGCCAGAGAGGGGGTGAGCCTAAGCACTCAGAACCCATGCACAGACACTTGTTCTATCTGCTAAAGTAGCTGTAATCGGAGTCCTGGAGAGTGCAACTTTTTTTTTGCATAGGACAATCAATAAGTGAATCATTCTAGGTTTTCGGCCTACCAAGCCAATTAATTGTTTGCAGCTGTCAGATCTTTATAAAGGTTGAGGTTGTCTGAAAACTTTGCTCTCAGCTTTAGGGAAATAATTTAGCCTGGGCTAACAGATCAATCATGGCAATAAAACTGAGTAAACGGTGCTTTTGTTTGCAGCGGTATTAGTCCCATTTACTGTTAATTAGAGTAACATTTACAGTAAATACATAAATCAGGATGTTCTTAATGCATTCAGTACATAAAATCCATTTTTATAGTCTATATTACTTGCATACACATGTCTGTAAGCATATGTTTAGTTTTTAAAACAAATACTTGCACCTGCACTGTAGCTGATGCACCTGCACTGTAGCTGGTGCAAATAACACAGCTAAAATACATGTACTTAAGATAAACTCAGGACTTGAAAGGGCTACATCTGCATTGGCAGGCCCTCAGCACGCCCTTAATGTACATTGCCTATGTTCGTTTTCCCTTTAAGTCGTAGGCAGTCGTAAGTGTCATTTGTGTTCAGACATAAGGTTCAATTCTGAGCATGTGCAATACTATTTCATGCAAGATGCAGCACGCCAAGGGACTTACGTCATCAGATGAATTGGGCCCTGTGTAACTACTGATTTCTTTCAGTTCTTCAGTCTATATTCTTGCATGCAGATAAAAAATGCAGGAGGCTAAAAATAAGGATTTCAAGCATTAGATGACAAAATATTATCAGTACAAAATGTTACAGACAGTGCTAAAGTGATACTTTTCTAATTTATATTTAAAAATAGCAAAAATATTTAGCAAAATGTTGTTTTAGCTAACCAGTATATAATCAGGAAAGTGCACGTTTACACATGTCAGAATGAGTTGTGGATTCAAAATGAGTTAATTCTGTTACTTGCTATTCCTCTATTATTCCAGTTCTTATGCCGGTATATTTAAAAAGGGCACTATCGTATACAATTTCCAAGTTACCGATAATTTGCTGAAAACCTTTTGGAGGACAAAGTGAACAAAACTACTAGGGCACGATTCATTAAGGCACGCATATTGAGCACAATGTGCATTTGTTTTAAAATGCTAGTAAATCGCATATATGTATGCCTAACTTTAACAAGGAGCACATGTGACGATATGTGTGGTGGTGAATACGAATGTAGATCTGCTCTGTTCTACTAAAAAAGATACTACAGAATATGTCCAAAACACAACTAACTATTGTCACCTGTTAATAATAATATAGGTATTAATGATAAAACATTAAAAAATAAAAAATAAAAATATTTTTATCCCCCCCCCCCATGAAATATATTTATTAGCATGTTCGTAATGTATAGAAATTTAAAGTTGCTCCTGATTGTTACGGCTAGCATTTCTAACATGAACTCCTAGAACAGGCAGAAGAGGTGTTAACCTATAGATGCCGCCTTTCCTGCAGAGCTTGATTTGCTCACAGGTACTCGGATATCCCCAAGTCTTAACTCTTCAGCAATAGGAACCTATGATCAGAGACCACAGCACAGGGAGGTAGGAGGAGTAACCGGAAAGTTGTTGGTTATCCAGGAACGGTCCAATAGGTCCGAATTAAACAGAATGGTCAGAGGCAGGACAAACTTCATGGCTGATAGCTGGTAAGGATAGTCTGAAGTACAGGCAAAGGTCAGGGCAATCAGAAAAGCAAGCAAGGTCCAATGGTCACAATAATAGATCAGTCACAATACAGGCTATGAGATAATACAAGAGACTGTGGAGCAGATCAGCAAAGTGGACACATAAGCTATAACTGGCAGGGAGCCTAAGCCAACTCCTTTCAAAATTATTCAACCTAATAAAAAACCCACAATAAAGAGTGCTAGTCACCTTCTCTATATCAAATAAAAAATAAATAAATATGGCAGAATACACTCAGATTCCAGATAATCATTATAACCCATTTATTTACCATAAACTCAATAGATCATATTATATATATCTGAATATACCTTTATAACCTCTAAACTTATATAACATAGATATCATCTATAAATTATGTACACAAATGTAAATGATGATGGGGTTGTTCAAGATGGTTAGAACAATAATTACCAGAGCGTCAATTATCCAGTCTAAAATAAAAAAAATCACATATTTGTTATATATATATATATATAAACAAGTTAACCCGTGCATGATACTCATGCATTCTAGTCAAATCAAGCTACTTAAGGTGTTAAAAAGGTTCTTGTCATGCATTTGGGGCTAGGCCAGGCCTCCTCAGGGAAAGAGCGTTACTTCCCGATGCAAGCGCCCTTTTTTAACGTGGTTTTGTCCACATGTCACCACCTCATCATTTTTCTCCATCACCTCATCCTTCATCTTTATCGCCACATCTATCCAGATGTCTATCCAGACACAGGGATATCTCTCAGCGGTCCTGAGTATCACACTCCTCTCGCTCTGTCACCCCCGGCAACCAACCACTCCCCACTGTCACACCTGGCAACCACCAACCACTCCCAACTGTCACTTCTCCTTCAATAAATATATATATATTTTTTTAAAATCTTTATAAACGCTTTAAACAATTAACAAATTAAATTAACAAATTAAAAACATCTTAGTATACCAAATTTCAGCCCTTTCTGAGTTTTTTTTCCCCACACACACTAGGAATTTAGTAGGTCAGTGTATAACTCCGCCCAGCAGGTGGTGCTGCAGCAAATTTCAGCCCTTTCTGAGTTTTTTTTTCCACACACACTAAGAATTTAGTAGGTCAGTGTATAACTTCGCCCAGCAGGGGGCGCTGCATCTTGGTTTTTTTTCCCTACACACAGACACACGCCACTAGGCTTTTATATAGTAGATATATATATATATATATATATATATATATATATGTATCCAAAAACGTAATAAACAATGGCGCTCACAGCAGTATTGTATAAAGTTAGTATAGAGAAAGTCCACACATACACCTCTTCCACATATGGAGGCAGCCTTCCTTATAATAGGTGGGTAAGTCCAGAGTCAAATGGAAAGTCAAACAAGGATACGGCGCACAATGGTGTGTTACTAGGAATTTATCCCAGGTTCAGTGGGGAAATAATATAGTCAATGAATCAAAGTTCCACGTTTGCTGGACGGTCTTATAGGACCAAGGGTATAAGTCCAGTTTGCACATATAAAAGACAGAATGATATAGGCATAGGATTAGTAGAAGCAGTGTGTTAGTGATAGCCCATCACCATAGTATTACACACCCAAAGGAAATTATATCGCTTATCTGTATGATTAATCCAAAGACTGGAACACAGCTTAACAACCACTTCACTTTCAATATTATGTGGTCAGCATACTCAGCAACTGCAAGTCTGGTCTCCAGTCAAAAACATCAGCATACTGTAAACATATCTTTCTTCCACTCAATGGGTAAGAAAAAAGGAGATAATACACTATATGGTGTAGTATTTCAAGGTAACAGTATTTAATCAGGATATTAACATATAAAATGCACACTCACAAAGAGTAATAATAATGCAAGCTTATCTGAAATTCAGGTATCAGATATACCATGTCCTCAGGTACAGCAGGAACCTCCCACAGTCTTCCGCACAGGAGCGACTAATGGTGTGGTGACCCAGATACACAGGAACAGTTTGGAAAGAAGCCTCTACGCGTTTCGTCCTCAAACAGGACTTCCTCAGGAGGTAATAAGTGTGGCCTGAAACCAGGGATTATTTATAGTAATGCGCATCGCCATTTTGCGCATGCGCATTGCGCTAGACGAACTGCGCATGCGCATTGCGCTAGACGAACTGCGCATGCGCGACCCATCGGTCTTACTGCGCATGCGCGGCTACGATACTGTCGTGATTTACTAATCACAGACAGTCTCTTATTCTGTTGTTTCAAGGTGTAGTTAAGGGATGTAGTGTAAGGATGAGGGGGAGGATTTAGCAGTGATTGTGACAAGGTTGCATACAATACATGGCGGTGGCCATCTTGGTAAAGGGGAATTCTAGTGGGATGACCTTTTTGTCGGCCATATTGGTACAGGTGATGGCGGTGGCCATCTTTGTAAAGGAATTATAAATAGATGGCTCCAGAAAACGGCCATCTTAGTGCAGGTGCTAAAGTGCTGGAAATAGTGGTAGATAACGGGATCTAAGGATCTCATGTAGGTGAACACAATATAATATATAAAACATTTAAAAATACACAGTGAATATATATAGGATAATGCATAAATAAGATAGATTACATATAATATATGCAAGTGAGTCCTTATAAATATATCCTAATCGTAATAGGGTAGTGGCTCAGATATGTATTACAATCATAGAGTATGCCATAATAAAATGTTAACTTAAAACAACATGTAACACGAGAATAGTTCAGGTAAAATAACCATAAAACATACAAAAATACATAGAAATACGTATAAAAATACATATGAAAATACATAAGAGTCATAAAAGATCATAAAAAAGGTGCAATCTCATAGCCTTCATTAAAACCAGCAGGGGCCAAAGTACCTAGTTGGAAAATCCAGAACATCTCACGTCTAGACAACTTCGTCTGGATATCTCCCCCTCTTGGACCTAATCGAACATTTTCAATTCCTTTAAACGTGAGGGAACTAGGGTCTGAGTTGTGTATGTTAATAAAATGTTTAGATACTGAATGTGATTCTATTCGGTTTTTTATATTGCGGACATGCTCTTGTATCCGCAATTTCAGTGGTCTTTTAGTTTTGCCCACATACTTCAATCCACATGAGCACTCTAATAAGTAAATCACGGATGATGTTTGACAATTCATGAATTGTTTAATGTCATATTTTATGCTGTTGTCATGATTATAGAATATCCAGACGAAGTTGTCTAGACGTGAGATGTTCTGGATTTTCCAACTAGGTACTTTGGCCCCTGCTGGTTTTAATGAAGGCTATGAGATTGCACCTTTTTTATGATCTTTTATGACTCTTATGTATTTTCATATGTATTTTTATACGTATTTCTATGTATTTTTGTATGTTTTATGGTTATTTTACCTGAACTATTCTCGTGTTACATGTTGTTTTAAGTTAACATTTTATTATGGCATACTCTATGATTGTAATACATATCTGAGCCACTACCCTATTACGATTAGGATATATTTATAAGGACTCACTTGCATATATTATATGTAATCTATCTTATTTATGCATTATCCTATATATATTCACTGTGTATTTTTAAATGTTTTATATATTATATTGTGTTCACCTACATGAGATCCTTAGATCCCGTTATCTACCACTATTTCCAGCACTTTAGCACCTGCACTAAGATGGCCGTTTTCTGGAGCCATCTATTTATAATTCCTTTACAAAGATGGCCACCGCCATCACCTGTACCAATATGGCCGACAAAAAGGTCATCCCACTAGAATTCCCCTTTACCAAGATGGCCACCGCCATGTATTGTATGCAACCTTGTCACAATCACTGCTAAATCCTCCCCCTCATCCTTACACTACATCCCTTAACTACACCTTGAAACAACAGAATAAGAGACTGTCTGTGATTAGTAAATCACGACAGTATCGTAGCCGCGCATGCGCAGTAAGACCGATGGGTCGCGCATGCGCAGTTCGTCTAGCGCAATGCGCATGCGCAGTTCGTCTAGCGCAATGCGCATGCGCAAAATGGCGATGCGCATTACTATAAATAATCCCTGGTTTCAGGCCACACTTATTACCTCCTGAGGAAGTCCTGTTTGAGGACGAAACGCGTAGAGGCTTCTTTCCAAACTGTTCCTGTGTATCTGGGTCACCACACCATTAGTCGCTCCTGTGCGGAAGACTGTGGGAGGTTCCTGCTGTACCTGAGGACATGGTATATCTGATACCTGAATTTCAGATAAACTTGCATTATTATTACTCTTTGTGAGTGTGCATTTTATATGTTAATATCCTGATTAAATACTGTTACCTTGAAATACTACACCATATAGTGTATTATCTCCTTTTTTCTTACCCATTGAGTGGAAGAAAGATATGTTTACAGTATGCTGATGTTTTTGACTGGAGACCAGACTTGCAGTTGCTGAGTATGCTGACCACATAATATTGAAAGTGAAGTGGTTGTTAAGCTGTGTTCCAGTCTTTGGATTAATCATACAGATAAGCGATATAATTTCCTTTGGGTGTGTAATACTATGGTGATGGGCTATCACTAACACACTGCTTCTACTAATCCTATGCCTATATCATTCTGTCTTTTATATGTGCAAACTGGACTTATACCCTTGGTCCTATAAGACCGTCCAGCAAACGTGGAACTTTGATTCATTGACTATATTATTTCCCCACTGAACCTGGGATAAATTCCTAGTAACACACCATTGTGCGCCGTATCCTTGTTTGACTTTCCATATATATATATATATTATGGAAATTCAAATATGCAGGCTGTGAGTGTCCACACCATAATTATTACTCTTTTATGCAAGCCAATATTTGGAAATAGAATTAAATACAGTACTTGCCATTACCGATCATGGTCATCTGTGTATTGCTGCATGCTAGGACTCTGATGATTTATGAAGCTTTCCTCGGCACACACTGTGCACAGCTAACTTCGGGACTAAAAGTTAGTCGGTGCAAACAGATGGCAGGATAAAGTAGAAACCTCTCACACTAGATCTCCCATTTAGCACATTCTTTCCAAATGCAGTAATTGATCAGGTAGGTAAAGGTTGTGTAATCACTTGTCCATATGGGAATATTTCACTCAATGAATATGTCTGCATTAAGTATAAAAGACCACCTCAGTCTGCATTTCCCCACATCCATACATAAGTAGTACCCCACATTTGACGCGTTTAATCACCCTCTGCGACTTTATCACAGATTATTGGATACACAGCCTGAAGGGCATTATCAGGTACCCTTGTGTTAAAGGTGGTCTTCATCTCATCCCCCTTACAAACCCTGATTAAGTTGTAAGCCCCTCTAAGATCCAATTTAGTAAAGATGCATGCTTCCTTGATGGGGTCGAATAGCTTGGTCACCGTTTTTTAAGACTAATAGCATTAAGACGTATAAAATACTAAATACCTGGCGCTAAATTGTAAATATATAGAGAGATAACCTCACTAAGATGTTACAAACCGCCGCTTGTCTGGGCCAGGTGTCACTCCCCTCTATAGTACTAAACACAACAAAAAATGATAGCGCGAATATTAAGCATCCAGTGGGTGAATTTTAGGTAGTGGACAGTCGGGATAGTTTAAATCTATTAAAGATTGATATAATCTATGGTCTGAGAGACATCGGAATTGGAACTACTATAATTGTGGTTATTTGAGAGGAATTGCTATTGATACATACTATATGTTATGTGTTAGCAAGACACATCATCTTTCCAGATTGATTCTGGTGATTTTATGTACTTTTTTATAATAAATGTTTATGTGTTTTTTGCAACTGTTGTAGACCTTACACATTATTGTTGGACATAAATGTCCACTACCTAAAATTCACCCACTGGATGCTTCATATTCGCGCTGTCATTTTTTGTTGTGTTTAATATAATAGCATTAAGACCTCTATAATTTATGCAAGTATATAGGGTACTGTCCTTCAATGTAGGGTAGCATCCTTCTTCACAAAGAAGAACCCAGCTCCTGCTGGGGAGGTAGAAGGCTGGAAAAAAAACAAGCTTGGTCATCTGTGTATTGCTGCATGCTAGGACTCTGAGGGGGTAGAAGCGACCTCCATAGTCTGAGTCTCTGGGAGAGAGAGGGGGTAGAAGCGACCTCTGGGTGGTATTTTGCCAGGCAGAATGTCTATAGCACAGTCCCAAGGATGATGTGGTGGCATAATTTCTGAGCGACCCTCATCAAAAACAATGGCAAAGGAAGAGAACTGAGGTGAAACCGATGTGACAGGACTCCCAATGGAAGAGGAGGAGGTGAGTAGAGGTTTGACCTGAGTTTGACAGATTGAGTGGAAGGTAGGTCCCCATGCTAGAATTTGAGAGAGCATCCAATTGACTTGCGGAGAATGCAGCTGGAACCAGGGAAGGCCCAAGATGATAGAGCTGGTAGTCTGTGCTAGAACATAAAATGAGATCTTCTTGAAATGCATATCTCACACCTGGAGAGAGAAGGTGGATACATTGATGACTAGAGGAGTAGGCAAGGGGACAGTTTATAATGACAGCAATTCTAAGATGGAGGAGGAAATTAAATTTCCAGCAGCACTGGAGTCTAAAAAGGCGGATAAATTCTGTGGTTCAGAGTGTCCATAGATAGTGACAAAAATGGCATAGATAGAAGATTTACACAGTGTTGGAGAGGATTTAAATGTTCCAAGCTTGACTTCTCCGGAGCAGGTTAGGGTTTGGCATTTCCCTGGCGCTTGGGGCAAGTGGCCAGAAAGTGGCCTGGTTCTGCGCAATATATACAAAGATTATTTTTAATTCTCTGCTGTCTTTCCTCCGAAGTAAGTCTAGAATGTCCCAATTGCATAGACTCATCAGAAGTACTAAGGGCCTGGAAAAGGGGAGCCAGTTTAAAAGAGGTCTGCAAGTCATTGCCAATAGGCAACCACAAGGGTCTTGTTGTTCCACTCAGACTCGGAGGAAAGTGTACGGAGGTGAATCACGTGCTGAGTCTGTGTACGGGATCCTTGACAAAGCTTGAATATACTTAAAGTGGCAGAGGAGACCCACCCCGGGTCATCAAAGATGTTCTGGAATGCTGAGATGAAGGCTGTACTGTCACAAAGAATAGGATCATTCTGGTCACAGAATGGGGAGGACCATGCCAAGGCCTGGCCAGAGACCAAAGAAATAAAATAGGCAACCTTGGACCGTTCCGTGGGAAAGTTCAGCAGAAGTAATTCAATTGAACATTGGTGAAGGAAACCACGACAAGATTTGGGGGCACCGTCAAACTTTTGAGGAGAAGGCAGCCACAGAGAAGAAGATGCAGTTGATGGTGCGGGTGCAGAAGGTTCGGGTGCAGCAACCGAAAGAGGGATAGGCAGGACAGCCTGAAAGGTATCCAAGCGAGTGGCTAAAGCTTGAAGACATTAGAGGAGTTGGAGTTGCGTAGCATCTTGCTGCTCAATCCTCCCAACCAGATGCTGCAACATATCCTTTGCAGAGGGTTCTCGGTCGAGGTCCATCCCTTATGGCCAGATCTTACTGTCACAGAGTCTCAGAGTCAGGTGGAACATCGAGGTCTGCTTGGCTGGAAACTACCTACAAACAATCACAGAGTCTAATGGAGAGAGAGATTTTTGCCAGGGATCCCAGCATGGGAATATGGACAAGTGGATGACAGTGGGAGAACGGGTGGGGATCCCAGAAGCTAAGGTCAGCGGACAGGCAGCTGACTACAGCAAACGTATACAGCAGATGAGAAACGTGAGGACAACCAGGTAAGTGGGATAGGCAACCAGAGATGGACAGTGCTGCAGCAATCTGCAGAGAAGTGAAGCACTGAGGATCTGAAGAGCTAGGTCACCCATAAGCAGGATCTGTGAGAAGTACAACAGTCTGTAGGAGTTTACTGGGATCCAGGTAGTGGCAGGCTAACCAGAAGTGCACAGGAGTGCGAGAAACTGCAGAAACTGTCAATCTATTTGTTTTTTGGTTTGTCTTTCCCCTGTGTGTGTTTGTCTGTCAGGATGGTGAGAGGAAGGAGAGTCGAGGAGACTAGGGACAGTGAGGAGGAGGAGAGAGAGGAGCTAGGAGTTGAGGAGGAGCAGGAGGAAGAGGCAGGCCCTTCTGTGGGCAAAACAAAGTCATGGCGTAATGTGCGCTTTATCTTTCAGGGAAATTGTGCACTCATACACAATTTAGTGCATGTATATGAGCACATTTTGGGGACCCTTGCTACAAAGATCACATTTGCACATAAGAAGCAGCTGTGGTCACAATTATGTGAAGTTGTGAATGCAGTAGGTCACTTCAAGAGAACATTAGAGAACTGCCACAAATTGAATCTCTAACATCAAAAGGAAAGTGCAGGAGAAGATGGCAGAGAAGAGGCGAGCAGCAGCAGGGAGTGGTGGTGGGCCTGCTCTGTTGATCACGTACACATCATAAGAGGAGGAGTTCAAGCAGCTCACCCAAATTGAGCTCCTCAAAGGAATTAATGTGCCGGGCACCAAAAAACCAACCTATGCTGGTGAGTAATGTATGATGGTGCAAATGTTTGTCCTTTATGATCAAACAGTAATCCTGCATCATATAAATGTTTGATTTTTTAAAAATATTATTTATTTTTTTTGCTGATTGTTTTTTTTTGCATATGAAAAATATATTAATATCATACATTTCAAATTTTTCTACACACAGCCTCCACCCAAAAGCAGACATCCCCAGTGTCAGCAGCCGTTACCCAGGAGGAGGATGACTCCTTAGAAGGTAAATCCACCTATGTTGTAGTGGGGGGGGGGAGCTATGAATCATTTGCCTGTAATCAAAAGCATCATATTATTTTTGTTATTCAAATATTATGATGTTATTATTATAATGTTATTCAAAGAAACATCATAAGCTGCCAGGAAGGCCACAAAAGAAACAGACAGAACCTACATGGTTATTTCAACAACCATACATATATCCCGTAAAATAAGTTTATTGGTGCTTGCAAAAAAAACATGTGCGTATGATATTGATAATGATACTGGTTCTGCAAGAATAGGTAAAAATGTAGGTCATTGGTAATTACACAACAATTACACTTACGTAAAAACCATTCTACCTGAAAAATAAGTCTGGATGATCCTTTCTATGACCTGCCTCCTGTTACGTTTCTCAGGAGATTTCTATCAGTCAGTGTTAGCGCTGGCCATCCCGCGGTTCACCAAGAACCGTGGGATAGATTTTGCCGGAGGTCCCCAGGTCGCGGCCCTTAGGCGTTCCCTTTGGAACACGCAGCTCTAAAGCCACAGAACAAGATGCTGCAGAGCTTTGCACCAAAGGAGAGTGTGCAGGAGGAGTTGCCTGTAAAGCGTATTTTGAAGGGCATCCAGGTGGGTAGAGAGGCCCTGCAAAAACTGCAATAGCTGAACCAGGTTCTTTTCTTGTTCCACAACTCGACCTAGCAAAAGCTCCAAAAGATCCTTCGGAGAGGGATTACCAACTCTGTCCATCATAGGGGGGTCAGCGCAAACTGTTACGTTTCTCAGGAAATTTCTATCAGTCAGTGTTAGTGCTGGCCTTCCCAAGACACGGAGTCTAGCGAACTACCTGGTCTTCCCCGCCGCAAGGCGGGATGGATTTTGCTTCCGGAGGTCCGCAGGTAACTGTCTTTAGGTTAGATCACTGACGTAAAAGGTCATAGACGGTTGGTAATACATCAGACTGAACCAGGGAGGGCAGACTCTGTAGTGGTAGTGTAGTATAGTAAGGCAAAGCAGGATCTGTTAACCTGAAGTGGTACAGCATACACAGAAGAATCCTAAGCCGTAATCAGTGGAACAACAGGTCTGATACACTGAAGAAGCACCGCACACAGTAGAGTCTGGAGCTCTGACAGCGGAGTAGTCAGTATGGATAGCCAGGTCGGATACACTGGAGCACAGACAGCAGAGTAGTCGGTATGGATAGTCAGGTTGTATACACAGGAGAACAGGCAGCAGAGTAGTCGGTATGGATAGCTGGGTCGGATACAAATGAGCACAGACAGCAGAGGGGAGTTCCAGAAGCAGAGGTATAACAAGCCAAAAGGTCATACACAGGTAAACACCAGGAAGCAGCACAAGGGTACACAGGGAGAGCCAGTCTCCAAGTGATAGCTTGTTGCTCTGACACAGCTGCAATGTCAAGGTTAGCCTTATATCATTTGCAGATTGTATATGCCGCCTCCCAGCAATGATCGATGACTGCCTGAACCAGGAAGTGCTGAGCTGTACACAGAGACAGAGGAATCAGCAGCACAGGAGCAGATAAGTTTCTAACACCTCACTCCCCTCTGTATTAGGAACATCAGCTGCTGAAATAAGTTCACCAGGTTCATTACTGTATATTGCTAGTGTTAAAGGTATACTTTGGTTTAGGGCCAAATTATGCAGGATACAACACCACAACACATCACCTGGGGCATAGAGAAGCACACCGCTAGATGTATGAAGGCACCTGAATGTGGACTTCTAAAGACTAAAGGTAAGTCTATAATGCCTCTATGACAGAGGTGTCATAAACCAGGATTGACACCCATATCCAGATTCACCTACAATTAAACATAAATTCATGTAGATGATTGTAACACAATATAAAAACACCAAACACACACAAAACAAAGCCCCACATGGCCTGCGCAACCTAAGAGGAACCTGGTGCTGTGGATGTTCCTCTCTCACTGTCAGTGCTGACTCCAAAATCAGATGTTGCGCCAAAACATCCAACAAGACTTTTCCTACCAACAACATTTTCAACCACCCTCAGAATAATAGGAATTCGGGTCCCTTTTTATAGTCCTCATTAGCCTGCATAGACCAGTGGCTTATGTGTTTGCTAATCACGCCTTTAAAATTAAGCGTCTTGTGGTGCCACAAAATGTTGACCCCATGTGGAAATATTCTTACAAGTGTATAATTGTTGCCACATCATATCAATGTAATTATTGCCCCACTGGTGAATAAATAGTAAATAGTAAGCCACTGTGATAAAATAATTTATAATTTAATTTGGGCCACTAAATTATTCTTAAAGCAAATTTTCTCCGTAAGAAATTTCGTAAGCATTTTTTCTTCTCTACAACGAAAAACAAGCTATAATGAAACTCCCATCGTGTCTTCTGTTATATTAGCATTGCCCTGTAGTGTAACAGTAATGTGTTTGACAATCTCACCTATAGAAAGCAGCGTATTGTACCTGACAAGTTTGAAATCAAACTCGAGCGAGTTTGCAAAATCGCAGTTTCATACATTTGTCGATCTGTATAACTAGAGTGGCAAAACATCAGGACTGCGTTTGTAGCAAATTTTAAAGAAACACTTCTCTGACGATTTAACAACAACTCGCCGATAAGAAATCGCTGGAAATGCAAAATCACAGCTTGATACATTTACCCCCATGGATGAGACAGGCATGCATAGTAAAAATCTGTGAAGTACACAGGGAACAAGTTTTTCCAAGTACTGCAGTACCAACTTTTTAACAACTCCCTTGCATTTTGGCCACCAGAAAAAAAGTGACAGTAATTCAATGGTTTTATGAATGTCCTTTTTGCCTGCCAGTCATGAACAAATTTCAATACTCAACTGTGATGATGCCATTATATACAAATGATGTTCATATTTTCATAAATTATTTTAATAGGTTAAATGCACACCTAATAAAAGGATTTAGAAGGATTAGATCTGTTCCGTAACCTTTTTTGTTGTCAGACCCCTATTCACCAGTGCCAATATCTTCCAAAAAATTGATTTGGAGAGGATGGCCACTTTTGACTTAAATTGAGGTGAATCATCTATATATGCTTTAGGTAGAACATCAGTCTTTCTACTCCAAGATCCAGGTCTTCTCTCTCATTCTCTTCAACAGTTGTGCCCCAACAGCAGATTCTGAGAAAATCTGCTTTGGTGAAAAATAGGAGTTTTGGGTGGGATATGTCAAGTTGGGAGTTGTTATAAATCTTATCTTCAGCAAAATAAAATAAAAATAAAAAATTTGCTGGGATCCGTTTGTAGACCTTGAGACTAGATGATATAGCTAACTATATATGTGTTTGATTATCTTTTTTAATTTAAATTGAATGTATAGATGATGTTTTTTAATACATTTCACAGTTGAAACCTGTTTCTTATGCTCCTCTAGGGAATTTGAGGCATTTAATATATCATCAAGTTAAATAACAATAAATTGTTGTTTCCTAAAAATATAATTTATGAAATGTTGAATATTGGCAGAGGCTTTTTGCACAGTCTGAAAGACATCATCGGGTATTCTAATCTCCACAATTAGTCTGAAAAGCGGTCTTTCATTCATCACCAGGTTGTGTATAGCTTAAATTGTAAGCTCTTGTAAATCAAATTTAGTGAATAGTTTAGCCAAGCAAAGCCTCTGCAGCAATTGTGAAAAATGGGCGAAGATAATGGTTCTTAAATGTAGTTTTATTAAATTCTATATACTTAATGCAAATTCATAATGAACAGTCCTTTTACTTCACGATGTGTGCACCTGCTTTGGCTATTAATACATGTCCAAAATGTTTGGCAGCCCCTGTATTAAATCCAGTAATGTGATCATAAATCCACCAAGCAATCAAATGACCAACAAGGTGGTTATTTCTCAACATACTTGTTATTGCTAACATCAGGGAATTCATTATATAATGGAAGAATAATGGATTTTCTTTATTTCTATTATCGAGTATACAGATTCAATCTGGGAAGTACTGCTCTCCTGTCCCAATATCCTTAATAGATGAGCTTTCTGCAGCCAATTCAGCCAATCCCAAAAATAATAGGAACTTGAGAGGATAAGCAAAAAGTTAAGAGTCTTGTAGTGGTTTCTTTCTCATTAACTATATTTAGAGGCTCAGTTTAAGGAGTATCTTGACCTGAGCTGAAAGGTGATCTGTCTATGGATTTCCTTCATATTGGTGTTTTTTGTTTTTTTTAGAAATGAACCATATGCAAGACAATATTCTCTCTTATGTATTTGACACTACATTTCAATATTATCCATTCAACAATTAGCGTTATGCATCTTTCTACTACTAACACTGTCAAACCAAATCTCACCACTTTCTATACCAGCGATGGGCAGGCCACAGCACATGTGCCAGACACGGCATGTGAACCAGGCTTTTTTCGGGCATAGTGGAGCTCTGCAGTTGTATAATAAAAGAAGCAGAAGATGCCGAAATGAAGCTGCTGTGTATGCCCTGCAACTTAGTTGCAGTCATCTTAGGCTGCTTTAGTGAAGCATCTCCGTGGAACAAAGGATGCTTACTCCAGGGGTAAGTATGAGGCATAAAATGAACTGGGGAATAACTATGAGGGATAGCATGAACTGGGGCAAAATTATTAGGGATAACATGAACTCAGGGCACAACTATGAAGCATAACATGAACTGGGGGCACAACTATGATGGATAATATGAACTGAGGGCACAAATATGAGGCATAACATGAAGTGTGGGCACAACTCTGAAGACTAACATGAATAGGGGGCAACTCTGAGGCATAATATAAACTGGGGGCACAGCCATGATTGATAAAAAGAAATGGGGGCACAAATATGAGGTTAAACATGATCTGGGAGCAAAACTATGACGGATAACATGAACTGGGGCACAAATATGAGTCATAACATGAACTCGGAGGAGTTAAGCTTTTACAGTGTAAACTGAATCGTTCTTTGATAGTCTAACAGAAAAGAGTGAAGGTATTTGCAAAACCATTCGGCAGCAGTTAAAAAAAAAAATTCTTCTCTGCAAAGAAATCAAGTATTTTCATGTACTAAGTTTTGGTTACTTGCTGTATGGCAGATGTGTTCAGTAAGACTGGAAAAGAAGGGGTTAAGAAAGAAAACCCAAATATATTTTTGCTGATGAAATAAAGTGTGTGAATCTGCAACACACTTGATGGGCGTGACCTGGACTTTTGCAAAGTTAAACAGTAGGCAGAGTAAAAAAAAAATACTTTGACACATGCTGGGTAATGCAGGGCCACACCTCCTAAGTCAGGTGAAATGTTTTTTCTATAAAGAAAGTTCTTCATCCATGTGAAGATAAAAGTGGCTGCTTTAAAAACTACATTAAGCAGAGGATTAATACGTTCAAACCAATAAGATTGCATATAGGTGTATCATAGTGTCAATATGGAGAGAGACAAAAGCCAGGACTTTGAGCAGATTAGTACTAGGATGGATTATAACCCTTTCTAATATGCAATGTCGAAAGATAATATTTCTGAAAAAGGGCCAGCTATCAATTTTTTCAGATATGTAAAAATACTGTTTTAACATTCCGTGAGATGGAGGATCTACTGAAAGACATGCTTCAGGGTATCAGGCCTCAGCAGGCAGCCATCAGGGTGCAGCAGCAGCCCGTGAGGAGACCCAGCGGAAACAGACCCAAGACCATGAAGCCTTCCGTAAAATGGAGAGCTCTATTCAAGAGGGAGCACCCAATGTCTCTTTCAGGGAAGAAGGAAAGTCTCAAGAGTGAGTCATAGAAATGCTCAGATGTGGGTGACAAGAAAAATAGATTGCTGAAACAAAACTTGAAGCTATACAAGAGGAATGTTTAAGATACCAGGAGTATATAGAGCACATGGGGAGAGAAATAAACAAGCTACTAGATAGTTTGAAT
The DNA here is from genome assembly GCF_038048845.1 of Mixophyes fleayi. Taxonomy (NCBI): domain Eukaryota; kingdom Metazoa; phylum Chordata; class Amphibia; order Anura; family Limnodynastidae; genus Mixophyes; species Mixophyes fleayi. Next base: position 414,306 of record NW_027447981.1, on the reverse strand, counting down.
ACAGAATGTGAAAAAGTTCAGGCAAAGACAATAGAACAACATAAAGAGAAACTGGATCATGGCCTACAGCAACTTCAAGTTAAGATATGAAAACTTGAAGGAAATATATTGCCATTGAAAAGGAAGATGTAAGACATTGAAGGATCCGAACACAGCAGTTCACTGAAGAGACTGAAACTGATATTGCAGGGGCAAGTGCAAACCAGTATACAAGTCAAAGTCAATGTCAAAGTACAAAAGAAGAAGCAGCCAAACTGAAGAATGAAAAGGAAAATCTGCAGAAAGAATTTGATGCCAAAGTCGCAGAGATACAAGATAAAATTAAGTCCATAACCCAGGTTAAAACTATTGGAAGGTGATACAAGAGTCAATATGCAGAGTTAAAGAGTCAGCATGATAAGCTGGGTACTGAGACTTTCTCAGCCCAGGCAGAACATTCAGAAGAGCTAGCTTCTCAAAAAGAAGTACAACAGTAATGAAATTCTCATGCCCAGGTTTAAACAAAGATATCAGCACTGGAAAGCCAATAAAAGTCAGTAGATGAAAAAGAAAATTAAGTTAAATCTCAACAGGAACAAACCTTAACAATTTTTATCTGAGTTGTCCAAAGTACAAGACTAAATCTATTCAAGACAATGTGAAATGGGTTAAAGAGGTCCAAGTTACAAGAATCCAGGAAGTAGGTAATGTTCCACAAAAGGTTGCACAGACCATGAATATTGCCAACCTGGAAGTTAATTTCTCGTCCTTGTCTATTGCTCCCCTGAAAGTGTTGCAGACAAAGTATGTGGCGGAACAGTACACTCCCACAGCCTCTAGATCAGCAATGGTAATTTCCAGTGGATTCTGGTAAAACTATTCCAAGGGAAAAGGATGCTGGGTGGTAGAATGAACTGAAACATACTGAACTGTGGGCTCAGACCCTGGAGATGCCAGTTATGCTGAGTAAGTTCCCGCCTTGTTTGTGTTGAATATGTGATCAGATGTTTCAGGTGTGATGACTTTGGCCATATTCAACACAAACAAGGCGGGAACTTACTAAAAGCTATATTCCCCAGTATAGACTGTGGTATGCCACATATAAGTCCATTATATTTTTCATATAATATGATATGTAATGTCCCAGACTACATTACGTACTATCACGTAGTATCATATGGGGGTACAGACAATACCTGTTCCATGGCACATACACCCACTTGATACTTATATGCCATGTATTATTTGGGTTGACCTTTCCTATCAAAGTCCCTGTGTTTCTTTGGGTTTATTCGACATTGGGGGGTACATGGAGGTTCTTTGCAAAATGTTCCTATTGGGCAATTATTTACAATTATCTACGTTTACTCAAGGGATCAACTGCAGAATGTCTGAGCTAAAAATTTGTGATAATACAACTTGTTACGGTTTTGCAGCACAGTTAAAAAAAGTGACGAGACTTAGGGACTGGGAGGAAAAGGCTACAGAGATGACAACTGCAGCTCTATTATGGAGGAACATTTGTTAAACACTAAGGGCCTGATTCATTTTCTTATGTAAGTCCATTTGCGTAGCTCAAATAGCTCTGTGCGTACTCAAAAACGAACCTTACACCAATGAATTCAAATGACACGTGCGACTGCTTATGACTTGAAAGACGTAACAGGTGAGGAAAGGGATGGAGTAGAGTACAGTAAGGGCGTTCAGTTTAATCCCTTTATAAGCAGAGGTCATCCCTCCGTTCCCATTTGTACATCTATTACATCACGGATAACATTTTTATTTCCTAGACAACCTATGTGAACTTAATACTGTTTTTCCAGGAAAAATATTTTTTTTATTAGGGTCATGTGCAAATAGCTGCCTTTATATATATATATTTTGTGTCTATCCTTTTTGACTGGAGAACAAAGGAGAGAAGGATACTCACATAAGGATCACTGATATATATAAGGAGACACGCAGCACTTCACAGAAGCAGATGATGGAGCGGGGAGGAGAACATGCTCTACGGTCCTCCATTCCTGCTCCATCATCCTCAATCGTTTAATTTCAATCAGCCTCTATGTGACTGTCCTTGGCTGACGTGTATGAATGTGGGCCGACGTGTATGAATGAGGTGCACTCTCACTATTCTTATTGCCAAATTCTACATATTGGGAGGTATGTGGCTGGTAATTCAGGAATTGATTACAGCCAGTACGAGGATATTATCTGGCGTTTGACTGTGGTCCTAAATCGGCCTCCCTTCCACCGATTAGGAGGGGGCGTTTCCCGGTCTCTTGGTACAAGATGAGATGGTATGACCAGGATCTCCACAATACAGACATAGGTTTTGCTTGAAGCGACGTTGACGTTCCTCGGCGGACAGCCGGGAACGGCCTATTTGCATCGGTTCTTCATGAAGAACCGGGTTTTGAAACATGGGAGCAAGGCGAGTAGAGGACCGTCTGGAAGTGGCACGTTCCTGAGTACGCTCGCGGAAACGTAGATCAATGCGATTGCATAAAGAAATCAGGGAATCCAAATCAGCGGGAAGCTCACGGGAAGTTAACTCATCTTTAACTCGGTCTGAGAGTCCTTGCCAAAAGGTTGCTACCAAAGCTTCGTTATTCCAACTGAGCTCAGAAGACAGAGTGCGGAATTGTATAGCATATTGCCTGACGGTCAGGGATCCCTGGCGGAGGTTAAGAAGACTGGAGGCAGCCGAGGAGATGCGTCCGGGCTCATCAAAAACCTTGCGGAAGGTTTCAATGAAGGTGGTGACGTTGGACAGCATAGGGTCATCTCGCTCCCACAGGGGGAGGCCCAAGCAAGGGCCTGTCCGGATAATAAGGACATAATAAATGCCACCTTAATGCGTTCAGAGGAAAAAGATGCAGGACTACACTCGAAATGGATTAGACACTGATTAAGGAATCCTCTGCATTTCTTAGGCTCGCCATCAAACTTGTCCGGTGGAGAGAGTCTCAGGGTTGTTGAGGAAACCACTGCAGGAGAGGAGGAGGTGGCGGTGCCAGCCGCGGTAGTCACGGGAACGTTTTGAGCAGAAGCCATGGAGACCTGGAGGGTCTCAAGACGAGTTGCGACTCCTTGGATACAGTGAAGTAACTGTGCCTGCTCCGCTTCTTGCTTCTCCACCCTATGAGCCAAATGGAGTAGAGGGTCACGTGCAGAGGGCTCATTAGCTGAGTCGGTCGACATGGCCAGAGCAAACTGTCACAGACGTGACCTTAGTACCTGCAAGTATTGGCACTACTACACCAGGAGGCGCGGAGTCTAACACGCCGCTGGTGTTCACCAGGGACCCCCGCAAGGAAGTTTGGACTTAGCGGCAACGACGTGCAGGTCGCGGCCCTCCCAGGTAGCTACTTGCGAGATATAGAGAAACACGTAGTCAAACAGGCAGGGTCAGGAACCAACCGGGCAGATGAGGTACCGAATCAGGAGACAGAGAATGGTCAGCAGGCTGAGGTCAAAACCAGAATATCAGGATGGAACAAAGGGAGAATCCGAAAGCGAGGTCAGGAAGCCGGGTCAAACACAGGAGACAAGAACACTATACTGAATGCAGGAGACTAGACAAACCAGTTGCTCTGGCACCCTAATGGTGTCAGAGCAGGCTTTAAATAGGAAGCAGTAACTCCTCATTGGTGGGCAATGGATCGGCGGTCAGCTGTTCTGACCGCCGACAGGAAACTGGAAAGCGCGTCCCGTTGCTATGGCGACGGGCGCGCCTGCGCACCGCGTCGCCGGAAGACGCGTCCCCGTTGCTTAGCAACGGGGCGTTCAGAAGACGGACGTCCGTCCCTGCCCGAGGAGGAGGCGCAGGGACGGCGTCTGACACTAGCCCTAAGGGTTGTCGACAAAGCTGCAAAAATCCATTCCTGCGGTATATTCATTTTGTGGAAATGTGCCTGTTTGGCTGCTGTGCTCATACCTTGGTGCACACCCACTAACAGTATTTGGGATGCTCTACACTACAAATTGCGTGAATGAAACTGAGATGGCAAAGCACATGCTGGAAAAGTAAAAGAGCCACATTAAGCTGTGGCCTGATATCACTTCACACCGATCCCTGTAATTCAGTTCAATGTTTCAGTTTTTCAGCTAAAATAAGGCATTCACATTAAAATAGGCACATAATGTCACAATCGGTGTTTGAGAACCTTGGTGAATGACCCTTAGTATCTCTGCATTCTTCTGAATATTTGGGACAGTGAGCAGCAGCTGTGTGGAGAGGAGAGCTTGTTGTACTTGACTCTGTATCATTCAAATATGTTTGTTTTTCAGTGGTGTCTGTAAATGATATGCAGAATCCATAGAACATTTCTCTCATGCCAGGAATCTCAAACAATAATAGAATATTTTTTTTTTTTGCTCTGTTGAGTGACAGTCATCCATTCTTTCACATCTCCATATGGATAAGCTGGAAAGAACAGCTGATTTAACAAACAGTTCTAATTATTGCTGTCTTTGTTACAGGAGACAGAGCCAGATTTTGATAACTGCGCTGTATGCATTGAAGGATACAAACCTAATGATGTTGTCCGAATCTTGCCATGTCGGTGAGTTGATACATTTTTGGCATGGTTTATAGCAATGTGTGCTTTGGAAAGCATGCCAAACGCTGACATATTTTACTAGTTGATACAGTGCAGGCTTTTGTAAATAATAAAATGTGATTGCAGTTTTGTTTGTTAAGTAAAGGCTGACTGACTTAAATCCCAAGTGTAACCTGAAAGGAAAACAAGACATTAAAGTTCAAAGCACTATTATTCTCTCGTGTTTAAGAGTACAGATTATTTCCCCACACACCATCATATTTCTCCTCTCATACACTGATCTCCAGGGTGTTCTGCATCGGTCACACTGATCTCTGAAGGGCCGGATAAGTGAGGGTCCTTATGGCCCGAGAGTATTTAGGTTATAAATCACCTATTCTGGATTGTTACATACCTGCCATAAAAATAGGACACTTAATATCTACTATATGAGAACATTTGTCTTGCTTTCATAGACATCTTGATAGAATTTCTTATACATATTATCATAAAACGCAGGATGCTGCACACAGCTACAAAAACCACAAAGCACTAAAACTTGTATTACAGTACATAGTGGTTACTGTCGTAGAGGTGAGAGCCAAACAAACATCATGGCAGTGAGTGGAGGAGTTTGGATATATAGATCTGTGATGGGCAACCTGATGTGCTTCAAGGGCCACATGTGCGACCCTTCAGCCTTGAAAGGGGCTAAACATTACCCGTATTTTCAAAAAAGAAAAGGCCGTAAACTACTTTGGCACCCCCCGCACCACTGTCTCAGAATGCCCCCAATTGCTCCAAAATTCCACCACATGCCACTCAGACTTCCCCCTTACTCCAAAATAGCACCACATGCCCACAGACCCCTACTTCTCACAAAATGCACACACATACAGACCCCCACAAGCCCTTTGATCACACGTGTACTCTAAAACACCCCCGTATGCTACTCAGATTTTCTCACATTCTCCCCACATGCCTGTCATACCTCCCCACATGCCAATCATACCACTCTCACATGCCCATAATACCACCCCCACATGCCTCCTCACACCTCTGCATACCTTTCACACCTCCCCTGCATTCCTCCTCAAACCTCCCCTGCATGCCTCCTCACACCTCCCCCGCATGCCTCCTCACACCTCCCCTGCATGCCTCCTCACACCTCCCCCCGCATGCCTCCTCACACCTCCCCCCGCATGCCTCCTCACACCTCCCTCTGCATGCCTTCTCACACCTCCCCCCGCATGCCTTCTCACACCTCCCCCCGCATGCCTTCTCACACCTCCCCCCGCATGCCTTCTCACACCCCCCCGCATGCCTCCTCACACCTTCCCCACATGCCTCCTCACACCTCCCCCCGCATGCCTCCTCACCCCGCATGTCTCCTTACACCTCCCCCCGCATGCCTCCTCACACCTCCCCCGCATGCCTCCTCACACCTCCCCCGCCGCATGCCTCCTCACACCTCCCCCCGCATGCCTCCTCACACCACTCCCGCATGCCTCCTCACACCACCCCCGCATGCCTCCTCACACCTCACCCTGCATGCCTCCTCACACCTCCCCCCGCATGCCTCCTCACACCTCCCCCGCATGCCTCCTCACACCACCCCCACATGCCTCCTCACACCTCACCCCGCATGCCTCCTCACACCTCCCCCCGCATGCCTCCTCACACCTCCCCCCGCATGCCTCCTCACACCTCCCCCCGCATGCCTCCTCACACCTCCCCCCGCATGCATCCTCACCCCGCATGCCTCCTCACACCTCCCCCTGCATGCCTCCTCACACCTTCCCCTGCATGTCTCTTCACACCTCCACACACCTTTTATACCTCCCCCGCATGCTTCCTCACTCCTCTCCTACATGCCTTTCACACTTCCCCCATTTTTACTTACCTTTACAGCTGGATCCATTAGAGAAAGCGTTGGTAGTCAGCATATTGATGCTGTAAACCCCCGACATCTTCCGGCGAATGTGTCCTATCCATCGCACTTACAATGACGACTGTTGTGAAATGCGACTTCAAACAGTTGCGATGAAGGAAGAAGCCGGCAGCACTCAATGACGTAATTGTCAAAGGCGACAGTACTATTGCTGCTGTAATGGTGTGATGGAAGTATGCGGCGATGTACACTGTAGTCTTCAAACGCTTCTACATTGTACATCGCCGCATACTTCCATTAACAGCAGCAATAATACCGTGGCCTTTGACAGTGACGTAATTGAGTGCTGCCGGCTTCTTTCTTCATCGCAATTGTTTGAAGTCGCATTCCACAACAGTCATCATTGTAAGTGCGAGGGGAAGGACATGTTCGCCCTGAAGATGTCGGGTTAAGAGTTGTCTGGGTTTTCAGCATCGATATACAGTACCCAACCCCAGAGAAAGGAGGACAGCACTGGCTCACTTCCAGTATGCTGCATGACATCCCTGTGTATCAGCTGCTGCCCTTCAGTCTTATTCTCTGCTTTATAACAATACAGAGAATAGAATCGGGAGCAGTTGTCTGGGGGCCGCATGTGAAGTCTTGCCTGGCCAAATGTTGCCCACCACTGATATAGATCTTTACCCCCAAAGAGGAACGCACCAGTCCAGTCAGTAGATAGATATTCAGGCCATACATGTACAAGTCCTGGAGATAACCAGGTACATAATTGGCATTCATTGTGCACACAATAAATAATGCAAACATCCAGTAATCTTTAGGAACAGACTATGCAAATAATATTCCTGTGTAAATGGACAGGTGTGACATGGGCATGGCTCATGTGACAATAAGCTTACTTCCAGTAGACATGATCAATCTAACTTCCCTATTCTGTGATTTATTGCGTCCATCATGGGGCCATGAACCTGTCACCGCCTCAGGGTCCAGGGAAGCTCTGTTCCACATACATCAAAGTGGTGACATCATCTTCCAGCCATCAATGGTTCCCACTTCAGATAATAGCCTGGACTCTGAAGCTCCTTAGTGAATTGCCCCTACATAGTGAATTGGTCTTAACTATAACTGACTTACATGCACAATATACATGACGGCACATTTACTGCACCATAGTTACAATTAACAGTAACTTTATTCACACTTGTGAAACAGCCTAACCATCTGTAGGTGGGATGAAAGGTTGGTTGGCCAAACTTATCTGTCCTTATTATAATCCATAATTGAGTTTTACCCTTCAACATAAATTGTATTTGATAGCAAGGGTGTCTGCCTTGATATCATGATGCCTATCTCTTCTGCTCTGTGGGTAAATGCTATTTTTGCCTTTTTTGTAGAATATTCGGTCTAGTTATTAACTTGGTTCTTAAATAGGCTGTTGTGTTCATTTGGCCTATTTTGTGGGCACTGGTCAATGTTTGGATATGCCATACTTTCCAATGAAGTAGAATAATGTTTGTGTTACAAAATTACTTTGCACATTTTTGCTTGAGAAGTAAACTAGACATTTTACCATAAATTGGCATAATTGTTTTTACATATTACTATAACTGATATGATTTTGTCACAGAAATACTTTTTAATTAGTTAGAATATTTAGCTTTGTATGTTGTTGCCACTGTAGTGGAGTAGAATACAAAAGTAATTACAAAATACCTTGTTTTGTTCTTAGCAGAAATATAACTAAGCAACTAGTCCCACCGGTCAGCTACCTCTCTTTCTCATCCCTTCTTCCCTTCTCCCCCTTCCTCGACTCCATCTCCGTTTCTCCAGTCTCTCCGTCTCATCCATGTGTCTGTCTGTCTTCCCCTCCCTTTAGATTGTTCGCTCCTTTGAGCAGGGCTCTCCTACCTTCTGTTTCCATCACTTTCAACTGCGCTCTCCAGCTACTCAGCTCACCTCCTCTCAGTCCCTCTGCCCTCTGTCTCCTCTCGCTTCTCTCCGCTCCCCTCAGTGACTCTCAACCTGTCATCCGTGCCCACCCTCTTGGGCCATGGTTACCTGCCTATAATCACTTTTCCCCTCCCTCCCTCTCTTTCATGCTGTGCCTGAGCCCCCAGAGTTATAGTGCTTACTGTTACTTGTACTGTGCTGTTTCACCTTGTACTGTGCCATTGTTTGTCCTTGTACGGTGCTACCGATACTTTGTGGCGCCCTATAAATAAAAATTAATAATAATAATAATAATAGTCCTAAGTTAACAGTTCCAACATGAGAGCGCATAGGCTTGTGGAAAACCTCATATTGAAACCTTGTAAGTGACATTGTGTTTGTGGGTGTATATATGTGTGTGTATATGTATAGTGTGTGTATGTATACTATATGGACAAAAGTATTCGGACGCTTGATCATTACACCAACAGGGACTGTAATGACATTGTATTCAAATACATGTACTTTAATATGGAGTTGGTCCCCCAGCGATAACAGCTTCCACTCTTCTTGGAAGGCTTTGCACAAGATGTTGGAGTGTTTCTGTGGGAATTTGTGCCCATTCATTCTGTAGAGCATTTATGAGGTCAGGCACTGATGTTGAGAAGGCCTGGCTCGTAATCTCCGTTCCAGTTCATCCCAAAGGTGTTCGATGGGGTTGAGATCAGGGCTCTGTGTGGGTCAGTCAAGTTCTTCCGTACCAAACTCATCAAACCATGTGTTTTTAGTCCTTGCTTTGTGCACTGGAGCACAGTCATATTGGAATAGAAAAGGGCCTTTCCCAAACTGTTGCCACAAAGTTGGAAGCATAGTATTGTCCAAAATGACTTGGTATGCTGAAGCATTAAGATTGCCCTTCACTGGAGATAAAGGGCCAAGCCCAAACCCTGAAAAACAGCCCCATACCATTATCCCTCCATCACCAAACTTCGTGGTTGACATAGTGCAGTCAGGCAGGTAACGTTCTCCCGGCATCCGCCAAACCCAGACTCGCCCTTCTGACTGCCAAACAGAGAAGCGTGATTCGTCACTCAACAGAACACGTTTCCACTGCTTTACAGTCCAGTGTCGGTGTGCTTTACGATGCTCGGGAGAAAGGATCCTTCTTCTCGTCACACTCCTCCTTCTCAGGGCTCCATCCGACACTTGACATTGGTCTTGGTGATGTGAGGCTTGCATGCAGTTGCTAGCCATGGAAACTCAGTCCATTAGGCTCCCGCCGCACAGTTTTTGTGCTTACATTAATGCCAGTCGAAATTCGGAACTCTTCAGCTATGGAATCAGTAGAGCGTTGGCGACTTTTACGCACCATGTGCCTTAACAGTCGTTGACGCCACTCTGTAATTTTACGTGGATTTCCGCTTCGTGGCTGAGTTGCTGTTGTTCCTAAACGCTTCCACTTTCTAATAATATCACTTACAGTTGACCATGGAATATCTAGCAGAGATGAAATTTCAGAAACCGTCTTATTGCAAAGGTGGCATCCTATCACGGTACCACGCTTAAAGTCACTGCGCTCTTCAGAACGACCCATTTTGTATCCCAAATGTTTGCAAATGGAGTCTGCATGGCTAGGTGCTTGATGTTATACACCTCTGGCAACGGGTCTGATTGAAATACCTTAATTCAATAATTAACAGTTGTGGCTAAATACTTTTGTCCATATAGTGTATATGTATATACACCGATCAGCCACAACATTAAAACTACAGACCAGTGAAGTGAATAACATTGATTATCTCGTTACAATGGCACCTATCAAGGAGTGGGATATATTAGGCAGCAACTGAACAGTTAGTTCTTGAAGATGATGTGTTGGAAGGAGTAAGCATTGGCAAGCGTAAGGATCTGAACGTCTTTGACTAGGGCCAAATTGTAATGGCTAGACTGCGTGACATCTCTTTGACATTCAAAACTGCAGGTCTTGTGGGGTGTTCCCAGTATGCAGTGGTTAGTATCTACCAAAAGTGGTCCAAGGAAGGTGAACTGGCAACAGGGTCATAGGTGCCCAAGGCTCATTGATGGATGTGGGAAGCGGAGGCTAGCCCATCTGGTCTAATCCCACAGAAGAGCTACTGTAGCACAAATTGCTGAAAAAATTAATGCTGGCTATGATAGAAAGGTGCATCGCAGCTTGCTGCATATGGGGCTGCATAGCCGCAGACTGGTCAGAGTGTCCATGCTGACCCCTGTCCACTGCCGAACCAACAATGGCCATGTGAGCCCCAGAACTGGGCAATCGTGCAATCAAAGAAGGTAGCCTGTATTTCTCAGCATTGAGGACTCCATTAATCCTGACCAAATCCCCAACTCCATTTGCTGAAATGCTGCCCCAAACTTGCCAGGAACCTCCACCATGCTTCACTGTTGCCTGCAGACACTCATTATTGTACCACTCTCCGATCTCTTGGTGAGGATTAATGCTGTCCTCCTTGCAGAGAAATACAGGCAGGTACTTATTATCCATCATGAAATACTATCAGTGAGGCATCTGATTGGCTCCAAATTTATTCTGTAACAGTACAAGGACCCCAAACATATAGCCAATGTCATTAAGAACTATCTTCTTCGTAAAGAAGAACAAGGAGTCCTGGAAGTGATGTGTGTGCCCACACAGAGCCGTGATCTCAACATCATCGTTTCTTTCTGGGATTACATGAAGAGACAGAAGGCTTTGAGCAAGCCCACACCCAAAGAAGATATGTGGTTAGTTCTTCAAGATGTTTGAAACAACCTCCCTACCGAGTTCCTTCAAAAACTGTGTGCAAGTGTACCTAGAAGAATTGATGCTGTTTTGAAAAAAAAAGGGTGGTCACACCATATTTAGATTTGATTTAGATTTCTCTTTTTTTCATTCACTTAGTTTATTTTTATCAATTAAAAAAATGCAATCAGCACTCCTATTTTTACTTTGCAGAATTTTTTTCCACCTCTGCCTAAAACTTTTCTACAGTACTGTGTGTGTGTGTGTGTGTGTGTGTGTGTGTGTGTGTGTGTGTGTGTATATGTATGTGTATAAAGTGTAACAAAAAGGTTGAATTTACTCATATAATTTTGAATGTGAAAAACTTGACAATGAACACAAATCACAAACTTATACGACTGCAAACAATTTGTCACATAAACTCTTACTGTTCAGAGGGTGAGTTTTATCCTATGATACAGTATTTACATTTTATTCAGATTTTTGTTTCAATAAAGGAATCTTGGCTACTCAATCTCATTAAAAATGTAAATTGCAGTTCAATTGGTTTAGTTTAGACATTAATATTTCACAGCTTTTAGAGGCATTCATTAGTGTCTGGTGTGTATTATTAATTTAAAAGTGAATATTGTTTACATTGTTATCATTATTTAGTTCATACTCGTCTATTTAGCACATCCTGTTAACAAAATGGCAGCTCCGATGGGTATTTTTGTTTTTTTTTGCACTGTAGCAAGTGACTGGAGACAAGCTTGGTGGTTAGAGAACTGATACTTTACCTTTATTTTATATTTTTAGAACATAATAAAGTCTTGCTGACATCATTGGATTTGAACAAACCGGCATGACAATCTATTTGTACTACCCAGTGGTGTCAGGTTTGTGATGCAGAGGTGGAGTGTATATATCAGCCACAGATTGGCCAGGCCGGGTATTTAGAAATTAGTTATAGATATGATAGGCAGGCCCAGCGCTACAATTAGGGAAACTATAGTGGTCACCTAGAGGATCTCGGTGGCACCTAAAACCCAATAAGCTCTGGGTATTTACATTAAATAATACGCCTTTTTGACGGGAGGTGCTTGAGGGTCTCCTGGTTTGCTTAGCACTATTGCACCACACACACACACACACACACACACACACACACACAACAATGATGTTAGCTTTTAAGAGAAATATACCAACAATCACTAATAAGATAACAAAATTGCAAGCAATGTACACCTTATATTAGGATAGATGACCTGTGTTGTTTGAGAGTCACTCTAGCCAATTCACCCAAACCCTAGAAATTTGGGTGTGTACTCTGACAAGTCGGTGACGCTTACATACAGTGTGCACCTAGTTGTGCGGAGCAGTGAAAAATTAGATATAATTGTGCAGAGCAATATTTTTGAAATGAGATAAAGTGAATGCAGTTGTAGGGATGTTGTAGGAATGTTTATTGCAGTGGGGAAGAGTTCATAGCCATATCCACTCTGCAAAATGATGTTAATTTTGCACCAGCTCAGAGCTACCACACACTAGGTACATCCCTACACTTATAGTGAGACACACTTTGCACCAGCTCAGAGCTACCACACACTAGGTACATCCCTACACTTATAGTGAGACACACTTTGCACCAGCTCAGAGCTACCACACACTACGTACATCCCTACACTTATAGTGAGACACACTTTGCACCAGCTCAGAGCTACCACACACTAGGTACATCCCTACACTTATAGTGAGACACACTTTGCACCAGCTCAGAGCTACCACACACTTCGTACATCCCTACACTTATAGTGAGACACACTTTGCACCAGCTCAGAGCTACCACACACTACGTACATCCCTACACTTATAGTGAGACACACTTTGCACCAGCTCAGAGCTACCACACACTAGGTACATCCCTACACTTATAGTGAGACACACTTTGCACCAGCTCAGAGCTACCACACACTAGGTACATCCCTACACTTATAGTGAGACACACTTTGCACCAGCTCAGAGCTACCACACACTAGGTACATCCCTACACTTATAGTGAGACTCTATCATTAAAATAACATGTTCTATTGGACGGTCATTTATATGGACATATCCGAAGATGATTGCTTAATACAATCATATGACCATGATCTAATCTGTTTTGCTCATGAAGTGTGCAGTACTGGAATATTACTGAAAACCTGTGTCTCATTAGTAATATTACGTAAGTTGTTTTTCAGCTAAAACTAGAGTAAAGTTCGTCTTGTTTAAAAATACAGAACTTCATAATACATTAGTTCTATGTATTAGTGATATATGTGAATTTATATGTATTTCTGTTAGTTTTGTTAAAAGTTACTTTGACAGAAATAACTTCTTGCCCCGTATTGAGATCCAAATTTGCCTTGACTTGGTTTTACTCGGATTCCCAATGGCGGATTTTGTCGGATTTCACAAAATCCAAACCGCTCACCTCTAGTATTTAACTTTACACATGTACTAATTGTGTAAAAAAAAATATTCCTTTCATATAACGACAGGTGATTTATACTTGTTTTTCTTCCACTTTCCTGTTTCTTCGGAACAAGATAATCTTGGATGTTACAAGTGGGCAAATAGTGTGTAATTTGAAGATAGGATGTGTCGAGAATGGCTGAGGAGGAGGCAGGCATTCTGGGGAATTATGTGGGTATAAGCACAGGAGGGGTCATAAGGACTGGGATCAGAAGACATTAATTTATTCCCAAAACAATCTGATAGTATCTTTTTCCAAGCTGAGGCCTTATCTGTATATGGCCTCTATTGTTTTATCCCTTACAGATGCCTACAAATGCTGCTCTAATTAAATCTTACTTTACACACAAGTTACATGAAAAAGAATGTGTCACTAGGTCCTCTAATGTTATTATATTGCCATATGCACTATGGAGTCTGCAAAAAAGGCATTCCCCCTAAACTGCATACTATTGATGCCTCTTTTCATTGTACACTAAACCTCTTGAAAATGTTAAAACTTATAACTGTAAGTGATAGATAAAAACACAGCCACCAATGTAAATTTGGCAAAATAAGGTTACAATTTAATTAAATAATTGTTAATTAAAACCAAATGGTGTGCGGAGAAAGCAAATTGCAAGGTCAACTAAAACAAATACCAGAAAGCAAACAGAAGATGGCCAATGGCCCTGAGTCCACCTATCCCAGGATATATCCTATGACGATTGACCAGTGCTAAATGTGGCGTTAGAGTGACTACACCCCTTCTCGACTCAATGATGTGCCTACACAAAGCAGATCAAGGGGTCCCCCACACGAAAGGACCAAGAACCACGTTACTTTGAAGGGGACTGCTTCCTGTGGCCAATCAGTGGAAGCACCTTATGTATTTGCCGCTGACCGCAATACTTTCCTGCCAAAGATGTTGTCTTTTAATGGACATACAGCCCACCATCAAGTGACCTAACCAAACCCCCCAAATTCCAGCAGATTTGCTCAATAAAAAAGCCACAACCTTTCATCTGTTAGATGCACCCAATGTTGTCTAAATAAGCAAGCCTGGTCTATAGCAATCAAGGACTGATTAAATTCCATAACCCAAAGAGTACTAGCAACATGGCCAGTAATCCTATTAAGCATCTTTAGCAGACTCCTCAACATTGGGGCACAATAATACCCCCTCACTTAGAAGGGAAACCCAATCATACCTGAAGAAATGCCTCTATCCACTGCAAACAAGGAGAGTTCAATTACCACTCCCGGAGCTCCTGAACTAAAATGCCAGTGGACATGTTCAAGTTTTACAGAATCTGCCTCAAAATGGATTCATTAACTGTACCCATCAGCAGATCCTAGAGATATTTCTGACCACCACAACTCACTGCTGGCCATCGAAGTTTGATCCCAGTAAGGTCCAGCCTGATTTAAATCAGCAAGTCAATGGATCTGTGGTAATCAAATCTTTCCCTCAATGAAGTAAAACAAGTATGTCGGGAAGGCCTCAAGTCTCAAGCACTGAGACCAACATGACCATAAGATGTGGCCATCACATACTCCTTAGAAACAAGCAAGGAATCTAATAAGGGTGGGGAAAAGATGACCACATATGTGGTGCCTGGATGTCGAGAACACAACTAATTGACCAACCACCCATATACATGTCGACACCATGAGCACACCTGCAAACAAAACACTTGCGTGTCAATTGCAGTTGTTTAGCATGTAAAAAAACCTTATAACTTCGGAGGCACTTAATTAATCAGGCCTTTGCTTCTGGAAAAATTGCCCTCACTAAAAGTGTTTCGAACCGAACCGATAAATTTCATGGACCTCCTAACAACTGCCTCACATTTACATTTAGTTAGGGGTTAAGCATCCTTGTGTATCAATGACATCCCTCTGCGTCTGCCAACTACATGTCGTAAAGAAGGCGACCAGACATATGGTCGGATCAGTCTGCGGAGAGCTGGTGACCCAATGCTGTTTACCCAGATTGGTTGTTCATGTACCTGTGAATTTGGAGTAACATCTTACCCTTATTAACAGAAGTAAAGCAAGCAACCTGGACCTCGCAGTAAGTTTAGACTGCCCTAATGGACTTTCATCTTCCTACAGAAGTTCTTTATGCCTTCAATGTAAGACCCTTCTAGAGCCGCAGTCGTAGCTGATTCAAATCTTAACCAATGGGTGCAATTTTACTAAGCTGAAATATTTGTTGAACCATTGCTTCAATGAAATATAGTTGTCATGGGAGAAAAATTCATGGGTATAAACATATGTGACATCACCCCGTGAACTAAAAGCTATGGACTTCTAAGGCTACCAGACATATGGATTGGTCTGCATGTGAAGCAATGGAAACCCCACACCTGTTACCCAAATGGTATTTCTTGGATCTCTGCATGTTAGTCAAGCTGTGAGTATTGCCACACTATCTAAAGAATTCAATAGTTCTAGTTGACTTCAAGATTTTAAATTTATATGTAGTAATAGCATTCTCTAAGTGTATTTTTATTCATATTGACAGTCACGGGGAGCTGCTAACACCAAGAACAGTATAAATACACAAAGCAGTAGAGCAGACAAGTGTTACAATGTGGTTCCAAAACACTAAAGAATCTGAATTCTGCCATGCACATTTACAATGACTGGAATAAAAATAAGATATTCCCCGCCAATAACAAGGACTCACATTATCTCAATGAAGATGGCGTTCCAGCAAAGTCATTAAATTGTGTAAAGTGTAATGGGTTAAAAATAGGACCTCTGAACAATCTCATTAATATAGTATTTGTCTAAAATGTGCGTTATATTATAACTTCAAAATATAAACCAGTGTAGGGCAAGTATCACTGAAATAAGCATGTCCTCCAGATTAAAAATCAGTGTCAGTTAAATGACTGAGATAAGCACCTATAGTAATCACTGATTAAAATCTATTCACGTGCAATTATGAAATCATTGGATAGGTCAAAGCCAGAAACCTCTCTGCAGCCTTTGACACCGTGGATCACCCTCTACTACTACATACCCTTCACACCATTGGCCTTTCTGACACCTTCCTTTCGTGGTTCATATTAAACCTCGCCAACAGCTCCTTTTTTGTTTTTACCTCAATTGCTGAGGAGTCAAACATTGTGCTGAACATACATACAAAAGATTGTTGTGGTCAGTGTAAATGGTCATGGGAAAACCATGAACTGATAGAGAAAATCCAAAAAGATCTCATTCATGAAGTTTTGGAAGACTTCAGGGGCATTGCATAAGCCGAAGGGCATAACTAAATATTCAAAATGACCATCCCAAGTATTAAAGGCCTGTTTCCACTCATCCCCCTCCTTGATACGGATGAGTTTGTACCCCCCCTGGAGGTCCAATATAGAAAAGACAGTAGCCCCATTTCTACTGTCAAAAAGTTCAGAGATTAGCGGTAAAGGATATCTGTGTTTAATCATAATGGCATTTAGCCCCTGATAGTCGATAAGGGGCGGAGTCCACCATCTTTTTTTTGTCATTTCCCGGATGATTAGAACAAGTTTCAAGGAGATGACCACTGTCTCCATAGTATAGACATAGCTTATTTTTAAATCTTCCAGGACAAGGGAGATAGGCTCTCCACTTATGGGTAGTGACGATGGCATCTGGTAGGTAGCAGGACGGAAGAAGCTGGAGTAACTCACCCTCATAGAAGGATGATTTCCCGGAGAAGCTGGTCCATTTTGCCGTCCTTCCTCTCTGCCACTGGGTCCTGCACAGCTACTCCCGCCACTACCTATAAGTGGACAGCCTATCTCCTATCTTTATTCCCCATGCTCGTATTCCACCTGAATGTTTATGAATGCTGGTATTTGTTACATTTGGTGTTTGTAGTCTTTGGATCTCATTCTGCTACTTAGCCTCTTCAGATACTGCAACACGCTCTCAAAGTTATCTAGCAAGAATGGAACTATTATATAAGACCATTACTTGACATGTTCCAAGAGGAAGATCTACATTTCTGAATATCACTTTGCTATTGTTGCTTACTGGAGCCTATCAAGCCCAGCACTTGGACTGAATTACACTGTTGTATATAGTACTGGACCTAGTACAATCCGGCATATGAATTAAGGTGTATATACTTAGTTTGAATTCCATTAGTCTCTTATTTGGACTGAGACTGTCCTATGCCAGCATTTTGTGCAATTTTTATACTTTTATGTGTATCCAGTGAACTTGGATGTTGTCAATTGTTGATTTAACACACAGCTTGAAGATTATTGATTGTGCATTCTGTTTTTTTGTAACGCTCCGATCCCAAAGATAGTACCTGTCTCGTTACCTGCAGTCCATTCATCTGGAAACTGCCATGTCTCAGCATCAGACATTCTCCAGTTCATTTATTCAGCTATATTCAGATCTGTGCAGGTGCAAGTCTATTGCACTTCAGGACCTCCTCCCTCTTTTTCATTGGCTAAGCACTTCTGGAGCACTATTTAAACCTCCTGGATTCACCTGTCTAATGCCTGTTCTTCAAGCTCACTTCCTGAAGCCTGTGGTTCTGGTTCCTGTTCTCCTTGTGGTTTGCCTGTGTTCCAGTCTGCTCTCAGTTCGTGGTCTGTGCTAAACCATCGCTGTTCCAGTACCTCTCTTACCCTCATCTCCAGTGTACTTCATCGTGACAGCTCCGGTTCTCTCACCGCTACCACTCAGAGCCGCTACTACATCTGTGACTCATCAGCTGTTACTATGAGTTACTACCACATCTCCAGTTTGCTCTCAGCCTGCAGCCGTGTTGAACTATCACTGTTCCAGTACCTCTATTACCATCTCCAGATTTGGAAGAAATAGCCCTTTTAATTAATGAGAATTATATTAATTTACTATCAGGGCTGGTAGGGCGGAATATATGTATATATTCAAAGGGAATGCATCTAATGTTGGAGCTGATTGAAAGTATAGACTCTTATTTATTATAAGTAAACACTATTCATTTAATATTGGGTTAATTAGGCGAAAGAAGGCTTGAGAAAGCTAAGTTTTTTCCTAGCAGCAGCTGCCTGAGAAACTGAAGGAGGAGACGCCATCCTGTCACATAAGACTTGAGCTGTCATCTTGCTCTCTAGGAGCTCCTTGCATCTCTTGAGATCTGGGTTAGTTGGAAACAAAGATAAGACATAGCTCTTAAACCTAGTATCAAGCACAGTCACCAAAATGTAGTGATCTGATTTCAAGATTTTGATAACTATTGGATCCTGGTGAAGCAAATAAAGTACTGGATCTACAAGTCTGACATACTTAGAGTAATTGCTCCTCCTTCAGTTTCTCAAGCTGCTTTTCCAAAAGTCTAATTAAGGGAAAAACTTGGCTGAAGCTAGCAGTATCTGAACTCCATCTGCATCATTCCTGGGGCTCAGTCTTATGATTAATTTAAGACATAAAAGAGGATAAATTGAGCAGTGTTTTAGGAGAAAAACATTAAAGTTTAAATAATTGAAGGGGCAGGTGCTAATGTTTAAGTAGATTGGAGTTTGCAGTGATGTTTCTACTATATCCAGACCACCTGCAAACCCACAAATATATGTGCATCGTCTTTTATCAGACTGTTTCCAAAGACCGAGAATTATGATTTTGGGAGCCAGTGTAGGGCTTTGCACTTAGCTGATATTTAGGTGCACTTGAGGAAGTAAATAGTGTTTTTCTGTTTTTATCCCCCTGTTTTCTGCAGGCTTTTTGTTAAGTAACCAAAGACCCAAATGGATTCTGGTTGCAATAAAAAAAAAGACAATAAAAAGCACAGGGAACAATATCACAGAATAAAAAGTACAGCAAAAAAAACGCAATAACTTTTCTGCGTGTTAAAAAAAAAAAACCCTCACGTACTCAAAGCCTATATCGGTTGTTTTTCTAGCACAGTGTGAAAACTAAAAACCAACTTTTGATTGGTTGCTATTGGTTGCAAATTTATGAACACTGCACCATGAAATTATATAATTGCCTATTATTAGACAGAGGAGGTCATTTACTAATGGGAAAATATGCAGTAATGCTATGCACTTATTGATACAAATGTAATTTTTGACCCATTTAGACACGTAACTGTACGTAAAAATTCCCCATTAGTAAATGACCCGTATGGGCATGACATCATCAGGGCCCGACAGTGTCAGTCAGTGAGGGACGGGACCCTGCAGAGAGGAGCAGCGTTATGGAGTTTAAGGTAAGGAAAGTCCTGGGGGCGGATATTTTGGGGGGGGGGGTGGTGGATTTATTTTTGGGGGGGCGGATATTTTGGGGGTGGGTGGCGGTTTTATTTGGGGGGGGTGGATTTCAAAATTGCGCCTAGGGCGCCGGGGATCCTAGCACCGGACCTGGGTGTGACTGACACAGTTACATGTAAGTATACAATTACCCCCCTCAATAACTATAAATCAGATGTCTGCCTGCTCAGAGCCACAATTCTTATATGAAAAATTTGTATTCAATTAAATTTTGCATATAGAAATTCTGTTTGACTCATGAATTGCTGTGAATTTCGCTTGGATTGAAAAGTAAAAAAACAAAAAAATTACATCCCTGACATAAGCGCCAATACTATTTTCACATTTAAAGTAAAATAAATGAATAAATACATAAATACCTCTCCTCGCTAGAATCTGATTGGTTGCTATAGGAAACATCTCCACTTTTTCAAACCCGCAATTTAGTAAATATACCCCTAAATGTATAGCCTGACAACCATGGAGCGACAGCCTGAAGATAGTTTAGCTAATGACATAATTTTGATTAACTATCAACATTTAAACGTTTGAGCCAGCATGACTTCAAGCAAACGGGAGAATCCATTACTACTGAGGCTGCAGGTGTGACCTGGCCCCTATTCCACATGACCAGATCAAGCAAGAAAACAGTTAATTAAATGGCTGACTTCCTTAAGTCCAACACATGTTCCACTATATGTTCAAATAAGCAACATGGAAGTCCTAAATATGAAACTTTTTTTTTACCACCAAGCTATCCCATAAAATGAAGCATATAGTCATGAATCACTGTATACACACTGGCTTCTTAGAATTGTGGGGGTGTCTCTGGTGAAGACCCCCGCCAGCGATGTGTCCCTGGAGGGACAGAAGATGCCGGAGCCGGTGCCCGTGAAGAGGGCGAAGATGTCCGGCAGCGCTGTGCCCCTGGAGGGGCTGAAGAGGTCCCCGATGGTGCCCAGCAGGAAGAAAGAAGAGAAGAAGTACTCACCCGTCCAGCGATCCAGCGGTGAGTATCGTGGCTTCTTTCTTGCAGGTCCTGTGCGCGGGGGAAGGATGAGCCAATCAGGGCTCATCTTTCCCCGCTGGCCAATCAGCGGCCGGATGCGCGAGCCAATCGCGGCTCGCGCCCGGCCATTCAAAAGATTGGCGCCGACGCGAGCCAATCAGCGCTCGCGCCGGCTAATGACGTCACGCCGGCGACTATATAAGTCGCCGGGTGGCGCCATTTTGCCAGAAGTCCGTCGGCGGAGAAGAGAGAGGACGTCTCTTCAAGACGTCCAGCAGCAGAGCCAGCAGCAGCGGCGGCAGGGGGCCCTTGTAAGGGCCGTGAGCTACCCTGCCGCCAGAAGACTTCCATCAAGCCGCCGGAGCGGAGATCGTCGGCGGGGAGCCCTTGTAAGGGCTGAGAGCGCCCCCGCCAAGCAGCCCTCAACAGCGCCGAAGAGGAGAAGAGGCGCCGCCGGCTGGAGGGTCTGGAAGACCCGGAGAAGAAAGGAAGAAGACGGCGTGGCAAGCTGAGATTCCTGCGCAGAGCAGGTAAGTATACTCAGCTTTAATTCGGGCACTAGGCCCGTGGGCACAGTCGGGCACAAGGCCCGTGGCACCGTAAAGTAGGGGCACAAGGCCCAGGGACCTGGGCACTAGGCCCCAACGAAGTTAGTGGGCCAGTAGGCCATTAGTATATATGACAAAGGGGACAAGCCCCTATTAGCTAGACAGGGGCGTGAGAGCCCAGGTACAAGGGCACAAGGCCCTTAGGTAGTTAGTGGCCTAGAGGCCATAGGAAGGCCAGAGGGCCTGGTTAGGGGCTAGTAGCCCGTATGCTATTAAGGACACAAGGCCCTCAGTCAGTTAGGGAGGCCACAGGCCTCAGGCAGGGGCTAGGACCCCTAGGTAGTAGGGCACAAGGCCCTAGTTAGTGGGCTCAGAGCCCTGAAGTAGAGAGGGGGCTGAGGCCCGTTAATCAGAGCACAAGGCTCTGTGTGTAGCTGGGCAGAGACCCATGGTGTGTAGGGCATAAGGCCCTGGTGGTGTGTGGTAGAGGCGTGAGAGCCTTGTGAGTGTAGGCGCGGTCCTGTGTGAGGTGAGCACACGTGGTTAGGAGGTACAGTAGAGCGGAGGCTCCTGTGGTGCTGTAGCAACCTGCTGGTTGGCTAACAGCGGTGTGTTCGGGTAAGTAGCGTGCAAAGTACTGTACACTGTATTTATTCTGTCTGTGTGGCGAGTGTAGTTTACATTACGGTATTTTGGGGTGTGCTACATAACTGTGTCCAGGGGCAAGACGTCAGGCCCCCATTAAAGGTAGGCTCTTGTTCCTGTGGTTTTCCTGTGCTAACCCGTGCTGTGGGGACAAGTGTAGTTACCAGCATACACATAGTCAGGGGAGAACACACGTAGTTTTCCTGTCCCTTAGGTCCCCGGGGTCACACTGGTACCCAGAGGGGGTGGCTGAGTGAGTTGGTGGCAGTGCAGCACACCTTGAGGCAGTTCCAGGGGCGGCCGTGGTTCTGATCAAGGGTCCTCAAGGCCGGTTCCGTGCAGGTGGACCTGTGGTTCCGGACGTAGGGACACGTGTGAGATACCCGAGTACAGGCAGTCGGGCGGTTCAGTTCGATCGGCTGTTCCGTGCGGCAGTCGGCCCGCGGGTTAGTGTGCTGTTCTACTGAGCCTCAGCCGGGCTTAAAGAACCCATACTTAGGGCCTGTGTGTGTACCTAGCTTTATGGATCAACCTGTAAAACGTTCATGGAGCCAAGAGTGAAACGTGACTTCAAAGAACAATTACTATAACTTAAGGACTGTCCCTACATTACTGCTTGGTTTAGACTTATTTATGTCTACATTAATCATAAAATTGAAGGGACATCAGAACTGCCTTTATTGTGTATCAATTTTGTGTGTTTCTTACATTGGTCTAACAGTAACTAGGCTTTCTGCTAAATTGTAACTGGATGGTGCACTTGTCCAATCTAAGGTATAGATGAGACCCGATCTCCTCCACCCTGGTGCAATGAAAATGTCTAAAAAGGTGCTTTAGTCATCCATTCCCAGAAAAAAAACCAAAAAAAAACAAACACATATCTGAGCAGCTAGAATACCATAATGTGTTAGGCATACGCTAGTGTATACTGAGTATTGTTGGGTATAGTATGCTGGGCATTTGGACAAATAAACATAATATTTATGGCAGTTATATGCTGGCAATTGTTAGGTATGATGGTATGTTATTATTCTGTGTCATAAATGAAAGGAAACCCATATAAAAAAAAAAAAAAAAGACAGATGCATCCACTAGATTGCATAGTCCCATCACCACATAACAAGTTTTTCCTTAGAAAAATTGTTGGCTGCTAACTTTTGGCTGTAGGGTCCTATCTGTGTGCCAGCAACTTGCCCTGTGCTAGAAGTGTTCTCACCACATTATGCGGCTGCACCACTTCAAAGACTGGATCAACAGGCTGCTGTATTGTTGGCTTTGAGACGAAGAGTGTGAGCATATTGAGCAGGGAGAGGCAGGTAACAGTGTTAGTACTATGTGTGGCATACTGTGTACTGTGGCCAGTACTATGTGGGGCATACTGTGTACTCGGGGCAGTACTATGTGGTACATACTGTGTACTGTGGCCAGTACTATGTGGGGCATACTGTGTACTCGGGACAGTACTATGTGGTACATACTGTGTACTGTGGCCAGTACTATGTGGGGCATACTGAACTGGGGGCAATACTATGTGGGGCATACTGTGTACTCGGGACAGTACTATGTGTGGCATACTGTGTACTGTGGCCAGTACTATGTGGGGCATACTGTGTACTCGGGGCAGTACTATGTGGTACATACTGTGTACTGTGGCCAGTACTATGTGGGACATACTGTGTACTCGGGGCCTTATCTAATTCTTGGGAGGCTACTATATTAAAATCTCCTCCGATGATGATGTTACAAAATTTCCCTGGAATAAACATTTGGGACATAAATGTTACATATGACATATTTAGTTACTGCAATTAACACTCTAAAATTAAATATCTAACTTCCGTATCTATCACTTTATGATGTATTTCGGTAGAAAGACCCCTTTTTCACCAAAATCACAACTCCCCTATATTTAATATTATAAGAAGCATATGCAAGAACCAATTTCAGACTCTTTATCGGTTAGATGTGTCTCCTGGAGGTGGGTAACATCCACTGTCCTTTTGTTTAGATAAGTGATTATTGTCCTCCTTTTGCCTGGGGAATTTATACCACCTGTGTTCCAGGAACAAAATTTAAGGGTACTCATTTAAAAAAGTACAGGAAGTATGTTGAAGAAAAGCAAATGGGGACAGCACAGTAGGCTAGTAAAGCTAACCCCCCCCCCCTCCCCCTTGAAATTGCAGTAGACGATAGTCTTTCCATTCTATTCTGCCCGTTTTTTTCAAGCAGACTATAAAGTCGTTTTGTGTGGTCTTTCAGGTTATCCCTCGGTGAGCTGAGTCTTTGGGCTTTTTCAATTTCAATGGTAGACCAACTGTCCAAAATTTTGAAAAATCCGGGGTAGGTTTGTGGACAAGAATGGTAGCAGGGTTGGGCCCTTGATGCATTCAAGAAGACCTTCTAACCGAAGATTAGTTCTTCTGGATCGGTTTTCCAGGTCATCCAATTTGTTTAACATCTACTACTGAGTCTTGAGCAGGGATGCCGTCAGACTTCTGTTGTTCCAATTCGTGCGTATTTTCTCCTTTTCGAAGTCCATTAAATTAAAATTGTTTAGCTGTTTGTGAGACTCTTTGGGGCACATTTATCAATATTAACATAAAGTGAAAAATAGTTTTCAATCTTTATCGCAATGATAAGGATTGAACTATTTCTCACATTTATGTACAACCCAGCACAGAAACAGCAGTTCCGAAAAACTGCTGTTTCTGTGATAAAAAAAATCATACTTACCCCCCTCTTCGGAACGCGATGTCCCTGGATCACCTCCTCCTTCTCTTCACTCTTCTTCTTTCAGCAATTGCGCATGTGCAGTTCTAAGAACTGCACATGCGCACAAACATCTCGCTCGATCTCTGCAACTATAATTGCAGAGAGCGAGCGGTGATTGACAGGGAGGGATCACATGATTCCTCCACACATGCGCTGTCCAGCTCTGCTCTTCGGAGCAGAGCTGACAGCACTGAGGTTTCTCATTTATGATAATGTACGCCAGCTTCTATTTTTCGGAACTTGTTAGATTGCAAGAGGGAGCAGTCACCATACTATTGAATGGTGACTGCTCCCCAAAACGAAGCAGAATGCAAAGCAGCAGATATCCACGATATCTGCTGCGATGCACCTTTAATAAATATGCGGGGGACACATCGGGGCATGGATTGTACGTTAAGTGCACCATCACAATTTGTTAAATATCCCCTTTTGATCGCTGTCACCACCTCCGTCTAAGAGATACACAAGGGTTGCGGTGTAGGATCTTTGAATGAAAATTGTGAAGTAAGAGGTCTATCGTCCAAAACATTACAAGAGTCAGATGAGTCTTTGTCCTGGGTCTTCCCTGTGATAGACGTGGACTGATCGGCACATTTTCTCTGTGCCTTGGTTGGGTTGTTGACAAGCTTGTCCATCTTGATTGGTATATAGACAGGTGAAATAACGGTATCACATTATTCAATTAGTAACAGGGTGGGCAGAGTGAGAGATCACATTTCAATCAAACTAGCAGTTTGCTTACACTAATGCATCAAAAGTCAAAAATTATTATATGAAGTGCTGAAAAGGTGTTATGTTGTCAGCGTGTTACCATGCACACTAGTAATTAAAATGCCTCTAAGGTGCAAAGCATAGGATACTCTGGGGAATGTACAAGATTGGAGGTATTAAACTGCAGCAGGCAGAAATGGCAATTTGGAGTAGAGTACCACACAAATGAGACCCTAATGAGGTAGGGCAGTCAATAATATACAAGGCTATAGTGAATATTCTCACCCTGACCATACAACAATAGAGCAGGCAGGTGAATCCAAAAGCAGGATAAGATGAGGATAACTCACTGTGTTGCTAGGATAGGATCCCTTTTCCAGCCTACTGGGCTAGCCACAGACTGTAGACAGGAGGCAGGGAGTTCCATGGTATAAGTAACACAACGCCCGTCGGCGTTGTAATGTGTCAGCGACAGGTATTCCCCAGTGATGAGGTAGGGAAGGCAACCCCTGCGGTGGTGGAGTAGCATGGTGCAAATGGCGCAGGGTGCCGATTTCTAGAAAGTCTGGTGGTCTGCAAGGTTAAGTGCAGCCATGAGGTGCGCCTTTACCCCAAGGGCGCCAAAACTGGGCTCCAGTGGGAGAGCAGCTTCAGAGCTCCCATGCAGAGGATCAGAGTTTGGTTAAACGCTCTGCCAGCACTGGAGATATATCCGCAACAGGTAGCCAGCCAATAGATAGTACTGGGGCCCAAAATGGAGAGTTTTAACAGGGGATCTCTCGGGTGCAGGTACTGGAGCTCCTACAATAAGCATCCGGCCATGTTGGCAATGAAGCCACTCCCCAAATTCTACAAAGGTTTTTCAGTCTAAAGATGCCAGTTTTGAGTTTAAGGTTTTGCGCTCAGTAACCTCAAAGCATTTCCTTCCTGAAGGCAGCTTTGGGAATTCCCCATGGGTCCTGTGTCCCCCAATGGATATATGAGAAAAGAAGAATTTTGTACTCATGTTAAATCCTTTTCACAAAGTCCATTAGTGGACACTGGATGCCCATCCATGAGATGCTCTGTTTTTTTCTTTTGTTGATGTTGTTAAGGTTTCAGAGGACAAGATCAATTCTTTGTTGTCTGATGTCTATCTCACATTATTATTATGCTCCTAGATTGGGGCTTTGTTAGAAAATAACTGGTCTCCTGCCTGGTAGTGGATATAGATGGGGGGAGGGGCTGACACTTCTTCAAGTATTTTTCTTAAAGAGCCCAAGCTCCTACACACACCTCCAATCCTCATGGTTCCAATGTCCCTCAGTGGACTATGAGAAAAGGATTCAACGTGAGTACAAAAATCCTATTTATTGTTTTTTTTAACACTGCAAAGGTTTGTGCTGATGGTCATCATTATCAGTACAGATCTTTACTCCAGGGGTAGAGCATCCCCAATAGACAGACGTACCTACAGATGTGTCCGTCTCTGAATTATTTGAAATTATGTGAACAGTATGGAAAAAAGGACTTGTGTTCAATTCTACATCAGGAACTTTGTATGTATTTTATTATCATTGCAAGTCTGGGCCTTTATTTCTATATTGTGTGCATAAACATAGTATATTTAATGTCAGTTTCAAGGCCATGTTTCTTTTTAAAAATACAACAGATTACTGTGGATTGTATCACAGTTTAGGAGAGAACATAGGCAAATCCAGGAGGTTTTCTGAGCTCAGCACAATCTCACACTGTCTGCACACAAGGCTTCTGTCACTCAGAAAAAAGAGATCGGTTTGAACAAAGACAGAAAATGTAAATATGTCAGTGTGTGTAAACATGTTTGGGTGCAGACTCTGCAAGATAGAGAGAAGAAGACAGTGTGAGATGGTTGGATGGATAAAATAAATAAATATTAGAAATACAGATAGTAGAGAGTTTAATAGATTGACTATAGAATAGAACAATAGATATATACACAGGTAGATCTATGCCAGATAAATAGATAGATAGAGGAGCAGTTACAAACTACACAGAAATAAGTATTACACAAGAAAAAAATGAAAGAATAAAAAGAGAAGTGTGAGTAAAAAGGAAAGTGCTGAAAATTACTAAGCAGTATAGAGATCTGTGAATACACACAACAGAGACTGTGCCTATGTACTGAGGACAGTGTGAGAGGAGAGAAAGTAGAGACTCCTAACAAAGAGTAAGGGGTATATTTACTAAATTGCGGGTTTGAAAAAGTGGAGATGTTGCCTATTGTAGAATGTACTAAATAAATGATAACTAGAATCTGATTGGTTGCTAAAGGCAACATCTCCACTTTTTCAAACCCGCAGTTTAGTAAATACACCCCTAAATCTTAGTTTTATTTGATACTCAATGAATATGGTAATAATTTTATTTAAAAAATGCATGATGGACCCAAAGCAATAGTATACTAAGAGGGTTTATGCTGTAACACCTCAAAGCCATATATATATATATATATATATATATATATATATATATATATGTGATACCCCAAAACCTGAGTACTCTGGGGTGTATCTATATGTAAATATATGTGTGTACTCATGGCTGTGTTCATATACATGCCTGGTTAGATGTGGTCACATTTGTTAATTGTTATAGGTGTTTATAAAGATTTAAAAAAATAAAAGATTCCTGGAGGGAGAAGTGACAGTTGGGAATGGTTGGTGGTTGCCGGGGGTGACAGTGGGGAGTGGTTGGTGGTTGCCGGGGGTGACAGGGAGAGAGGCATGGGATACTCAGGACCGCTGAGAGAGATCCCTGTGTCTGATAAACTGAGAGTGAAAAAATTGAGACAGAACGAAAATCGGACAAAGTGATAAATAAGCAGATTAAAAGATCTCCAGGCTGAATCCACAGTAACAGGACACATTTAGTGATCTCCAGGCTGAATCCACAGTAACAGGACACATTTAGTGATCTCCAGGCTGAATCCACAGTAACAGGACACATTTTGTGATCTCCAGTAACAGGACACGTTTAGTGATCTCCAAGCTGAATCCCTAGTAACAGGACATATTTAGTGATCATATCTAGTAACAGGATATGTTTAGTGATCTCCAGGCTAAAAATCCATTAAGAAGACATGTTTAGTAACATAGTAACACAACACATATAGTGATCTCCACTCCTAATCCCCAGTGACAGAACATGTTTAGTGATCTCCAGGCTGAATCCCCAGTAACAGGACACGTTTATTGAGCTCCAGTCTGAATCCCCAGTAAAAAGACACGTTTACTGCTCTCCAGGCTGACTCCCCAGTAAAAGGACATATTTAGTGTTCTCCAGGCTAAATCCACATTTACTGATCTCCAGTCTGAATCTCCAGTAACAGGACATGTTTAGTGATCTCCCGCAACAGGACACATTTAGTGATCTCCAGGCTTCATCCCCAGTGACAGAACATGTTTAGTGATCTCCAGGCTGACTCCCCAGTAAAAGGACACATTTAGTGATCTCCAGGGTAAATCCCCAGTAATAAGACACGTTTAGTAATCCCCAGTAACAGGACACATTTAATGATCATCAGACTGAATCTCCAGTAACAGGACATATTTAGTGATCTCCAGTAAGAGGACACATTTTGTGATCTCCAGGCTAAATCCACAGTAAGAGGACACGTTTAGTGATCATCTCCAGTAACAGGACACGTTTAGTGATCTCCGGGCTCAATCCCCAGTAACAGGACACATTTACTGATCTCCAAGCTGAATCCCCAGTAACAGGACACGTTAAGTGATCTCCATGCATCAACCTCAGTAACAGGACATGTTTAGTGATCTCATCATCATCAACATCATCATCAACATTTATTTATATAGCGCCAGCAAATTCCGTAGCGCTTTACAATTGGGAACAAACATTAATAAGACAATACTGGGTAATACATACAGACAGAGAGGTAAGAGAACCCTGCTCGAAAGCTTACAATCTATAGGACAATGGGAGTTAGAAACACAAGGGCATGTGCTACATCATATTGCACAATGGACCAGCCAGACTGCAAAGGTAAAAGTACTGAGTGGGCTATGTGTGTTGCAATGTTGGTCAGAAGGTTGTTGTCTTGCGTTAGCAGTGTAGAGGATGGTAATAGGGTAATCTAGGGAAATTAAGATGATGGTTGAGGAATATCATAACCTTGTCTGAACAGGTGGGTTTTCAGTGAACGCTTGAAGGTTTGAAGACTAGAGGAAAGTCTTACTGTGCGTGGGAGGAAATTCCACAAAGTAGGTGCAGCCCGGAAAAAATCCTGTAACCGAGAATGGGAGGATGTGATGAGAGTGGAGGAGAGACGTAGATCTTGTGCAGAGTAGAGAGATATTTCGAGACAAGTGAGGAAATGTATGTCGGTGCTATTTTGTTGATGGCCTTGTATGTTAGTAGAAGAATTTTATATTGGATTCGTTGAAATACAGGCAGCCAATGTAGAGACTGACAGAGTGGCTCAGCAGAGGAATAACGGTTTGTAAGGAAAATCAGTCTAGCCGCTGCGTGCAAAATAGATTGTAGGGGTTCAAGTCTGACTTTGGGAAGACCAGTAAGGAGGGAATTGCAATAGTCGATGCGGGAGATGATGAGTGCATGAATTAATGTTTTTGCGGTTTCTTGTGTCAGATATGTGCGTATTCTGGAAATGTTCTTTAGGTGTATGTAACATGATTTAGATATAGAGTTGATGTGGGGAATAAACGACAGTTGTGAGCCAACGATTACACCTAGGCAACGAGCTTGCGGGGTGGGATTTATGGTCATGTTATCGACAGAAATAGAAATGTCAGGCAGGAAGCTTCTGTTTTTGGGTGGGAATATTATTAATTCAGTTTTTGAAAGATTGAGTTTAAATTGACGAGAAGACATCCAAGATGAAATGGCAGAAAGACAGTCAGTAACGCGAGACAACACAGATGGTGAAAGATCAGGAGAGGATAGATAAATTTGTGTATCATCTGCATAGAGATGATACTGAAATCCAAAGGAGCTTATTAGTTTTCCAAGAGAAGTGGTGCAGATAGAGAATAGCAGAGGACCTAGGACTGAGCCTTGTGGAACTCCAACTGATAAAGGAAGCGGAGCAGAGGTGGATCCAGAGAAATTAACACTGAAAGAACGATTAGATAGGTAGGATGAGAACCAGGATAGGACAGTGCCTTCAAGACCTAGGGATTGTAGCGTTTGTATGAGGAGACAGTGGTCAACAGTGTCAAATGCAGCAGAGAGATCCAGGAGAATTAGAAGAGAGTATTTGTTATTATTTTTTGCTGTGATCAAATCATTGACAACTTTGGTCAGCGCAGTCTCTGTGGAGTGTTGAGAGCGAAAGCCTGACTGAAGAGGATCCAATAGGTTGTGTGCTGTAAGAAAGTGTGTGAGGCGTGTGTAGGCAATTCTCTTGAGAAGCTTGGAGGGACATGGGAGCTGGGAGATGGGGCGTTAATTTATGAGAGAGTTAGGGTCAGAATTCTGTTTTTTTAAAATGGGAGTAATCACTGCATGCTTAAATATATATGGAAAAATACCAGTAGAAAGAGATAGATTACAGATTTTAGTTAGAGGGGGAATGAGCACAGGAGACAGGGACATACCCATTTGTGAGGGAATGGGATCAAGAGGACAGGAGGTAGAGTAGGAAGATGAGAAGAGAGTAGAAACTTCCTCTTCATTTGTGGGATCAGATGAAGAGAGTGTCAGAGGGTGCTACAAAGGAATTGAGCAGATTGCTTGTCAAGGGAGATACCATTTCAAGCCTGATCTTATCAATTTTGTCCTTGAAATAGGAAGCAAGATCCTGTGCACTGATGTTAGTTGGAGGATTTGGGGCAGGAGGAATCAGAAGAGAGTTAAATGTGTTAAAGAGCCGTTTGGGGATAGAAGCCTGAGCATAGATGAGAGATCGGTAGTATGCTTGTTTAGCAGTGTCCAGAGCATTTCTGTAAGAGTGGTAGATATCAGTATATGTGATGAAATCATTAGATGCACAAGATTTACGCCAGTGACGTTCTGCTTTACGAGTAAGTTTTTGTAGAGTTCGTGTTACTGTAGTGTGCCACGGTTGGCAACGAATTCGACGCGAAGTATGTAGTGTCGCTGGAGCCACTTGATCCAGGGCAGTTGCTAGGGTTTGATGAAAATGGGGTACTGCCCGATCAGGGGAGGAGAATGTAGAAATTGGGGAGAGAAGGTGTTGGAGAGAGGTCTTTTCCAAAAGTCTAATTATTGACACCACCATGTGTTATTTATGTATGTTCTATTGAAGCTGCTATATATTTGAAAATAGAAGTATTTTCATTGCATTACAGTGTCCATCTCTCCTTGAGTATACTAGTCACATACTCAAAACAAGATTTATATTGTTTGTTTTTTTTGTTTGGTTTTTGCAGCTTTTAGGCTAAATCATTATATTTTGTTAAAAAAAAAAAATCAAAAAAATAATCTGTACTTTTAAAGTCCATTTCTGCACGTAATCTCAATACATGTGTGTTTTTCCAAATTTAATACGGTTATAAAACAATTGCTGTTACTGTCTAAAATGTTTTGTATGATTCTGCATTGCTTTAATAGGAGTATCTAACAGATTAATCCCTTGCAAAACTATTGTGCCTGCGATATCCATGAGTCTCTGTGGGGAAAGAAGATTAGGACATGTATATTTCTATTGATGTGAAAGGTTTCTAGTTTGCCCAATTGTTTCTTTTTGTTGCTCTAGATCTTGGAGTGAAATGGATCCCTACTTTACCAATGACAGAAGCATCTTGACTCTTTCGGCCATGGATTCATCTACATGCTAAGGGCAGGCCTTATTGGTATAAATGTCCTGATAGTTCTCTAATACATTGCCTTATTCTTTATATTTATTGCACCTGAATGTATTGTCTTACATCAACAAACCTCAAATGATGTGGACTTCTGGAAATGAACCAAGAAAGTGCAATTGATCTGGTCATGTCAAACCTGAATAGGTGTTTACACTGTTTTATGTGTATTACACATTGTAATGAGAGGAGAGCATTGTATTATTGATTATTTTCATTCATTCAACAGTGACATTCCAACCTTTCAGTGATCAGAATTGATGATATAAATGTAAATTTTTGTTCCTGCTAATGAGCAACCATCGTTCATGTGCAATAGGACTTGCTGTATGCAAGAATATTTACAGATTTTATTTTTTAACTGAAGATACTGTTATTTATTTAAGTGATTTGGACCTCATTTTAGTCATTCATCCAATAGGAATGAAGATGAACTGTTTAATGGTTCCATATATTGAACAAACTTGATTTAAAATTAAAAGGTCGTACAAGTGATACATTATTCATTGCATTTTCGACTGTCAAAATGGAAGTCCCTATTTTGCAGATTAAAGAGAAAAAGCCCATGAATGTTACATAATGTGGTTTAGAAGTCATCAGCCTTTCTATAGCTCAGGCAGGATTATTCCAATTTTGCAAGGTTAATTTTTAATTTTTATTTTTGTTGCCGTTCTATTCCAAATGTATTCCTTAACATATGTTAGGTAAAATTTACCATTGTTTACTGCATATTTTATTAAAATGTTTACAGTCTAAAGAAATATACTTTTTACTATTTACTAAGGTTTTGTGTGTATCTAATTTACAAATATTAAGTGCCTGATATCTAAGAGACTTACAACACAACAAATCATTGGTGTATACACAGTTGGAATTTTTTTTCTATTTTCTTTTCTTTAACATTATTAGAGATCTAACTTTATCATGTCAACTTCATAGCACTAGGTTTAGCCTGTGTTTTAAGACGTTGGTATTATAAAGAAGGTGAAGCAAAATGGAATTGATTTCTTGTGATGCAGATTTTTCTAGAGTTATCAGGGTGGGTGGTAGGATAGTATGCACCCTAAGCAAAACTTCAATCCACACCCCCTCACTCCGCCAACAGATAAGTTGTAGCCATAACATGGAATTTTCATGAAACTGATTGTCTCATGGTCCAACATCTAACTCCCCATCAATTTAGCTGGATATTCTCTTAACACCAGGATGTGCAACTCCCTCTTCATGCTGCTCTACAAAGCACAGCATCATGAAGCAGGACTTACCTCCTGGTATTGTCACTCATTCAAGGGCTGATGCAAAGCTGGGCGCAAAACGGGAGTAACTTTTGCACAAAAAAAGACATGAAAAAATAGTGTATTTCTGCCCATATGCAGAGCTATATACATGTGTCCATCATTGCATCAGCTCCTGGTTTGTCATCATCCGCTGTATTTGTACCTGAACTATTGCAGGTGCAAAACACGACTCGTAACAGAAAAGTATTTGCATATTTCTGCAGGTCTGCATGAGCCACATTTGCATAAACACATCTTTAGTGTACTGAGCCTGCCCCCCCAGTCCAGGCGCAGGTGGGGTGCCAGGATCATGCAAGTCTGCATATGAGTATTTGTATATGCCCACTTTCTGGGCATGCGCAAAGCAAATTCATGCAAGATACACTACACTAACTGGCGTATGTCCCATTCTGCGTCAGCATCTCATTGTTTTAGGCAT
Organism: Mixophyes fleayi; assembly: GCF_038048845.1. Lineage (NCBI taxonomy): Eukaryota > Metazoa > Chordata > Amphibia > Anura > Limnodynastidae > Mixophyes > Mixophyes fleayi. The sequence goes on along the minus strand of NW_027447981.1, from coordinate 380,257 downwards.
CACTGAAACCTTGCCGCTCTGATTAGAGTCGAGCCATATAAGAGTGTTGCATTGGTGATTTTCAGTCATGTCTAAAATGTTTTCATAAAAGCTTAAGAATTTTATTTTTATTTTTTTATGAAAATCAAGTAATTGTTTCTTTTTAAATAAAATGTTATTGAAGAAATGATACTAACTGAATACAAAAGACAAAAATTCTATAAAACAAAATTGTAACATCTTCTTCAAGGAATTTTTAAATTTTTACAATAAATAAAGGAAGGGGGGAGGCGAGAGAATAAAGTGGGGAAAGGAGAGGGGTGGAGGTGTTAGAAATTATCCCCCATGGCTATTATATAAGAGAGTGATGTTGAGTGCAGTTCTGCTTGGCAGGGGATCCTGAAGAGGGTAGCAGCTTCTAGGGTTACTCTGGAAGAGTTATGTTTCAACACTCAGGGGCTAATCCTTATGTAAAATATCAGTGGGCCCAGATCGCATTAGATTTGTGTGGATTATTGTGTAGGAAGAATGTTATTTCTTCAATACATGCGATGTGCCAGACATATTTCTAAAAAGCTGATAGAAGGGGTGTTTTTGATTTATTTTTTTCCAATTTTTAGCAATTGGTCCTTTAGCTGCTGCCACAGCCCTTCCACATTCACAGTAATAAACTTGGAAGCCAGTATATGGACAGCTAGTAACTGAAAAAGGACCTGTCATGTGTTACATTTATGTCCTAAATAGGTCAAATAGGAAAAAGAACGTAAAACAAGTCTACGCGCTTTTAGAAGTTGCTGCATGTCAACTGCAAAGATGGACTCATGCTTGCTTCCTAGCGGCGTACTCGGCTGCTCTAACAACAGAATATAGGGGACAAGTCACTTAGATGCGAGTTGCCTCGCACTCTATTTTCCCACATGGAATATGCCGAGAGTAATTCAATTACAAGCCATGCAGCAATGTGACTGAATGTAGGGCTTGATTCTCTCATTTTTGCTTGCACCTTACTTAAAACTAGAGATGGGCGGGTCCGGTTCTCCGAGAACCGAACCCACCCGAACTTTGGGTATCCGAGTACCGAGCTGAGCAGCTCGGTACTCTCCTGCCCGTTCCGAATCCAAATCGAGGCCGAACGTCATTGTGACGTCGTCGGATCTCGGGGCTCGGTTCTCGCGATACTTCAACTTTATAAATACACGCCTCCACAGCAATCCATCGCCATTTGACAGAGGGAGAGAGCAGGGTGTAGTCATAGGCTAATTAGAGCAGGGACAGAGAATACAATATTGTTCTTGCAATTGCTCTAACCAAAATCGCTAGTGCAGAGAGGAGGATAGAGGTTTATTATTTTTTCTTCATATTTGGCACTCCCCAGCGCTTTTGGGGTGTCCCCCATAATTGTGCATAAATATTTCTGGCTGTCAAAAGTCATATCTGTCAGCAGTATCTACTAAATAATTTTTAGCACTCCTCAGTGCTTTTGGGGTGTCCTCCATAATTGTGCATTAATATTTCTGGCTGTCAAAAGTCATATCTGTCAGCAGTATCTACTAAATAATTTTTAGCACTCCTCAGTGCTTTTGGGGTGTCCTCCCTAATTGTGCATTAATATTTCCGGCTGTCAAAAGTCATATCTGTCAGCAGTATCTACTAAATAATTTTTAGCACTCCTCAGTGCTTTTGGGGTGTCCTCCCTAATTGTGCATTAATATTTCTGGCTGTCAAAAGTCATATCTGTCAGCAGAATCTACTAAATAATTTTTAGCACTCCCCAGTGGTTTGCGCTCAGAATGGATTCAAAGGTCTCTTATTCTCTCCGGCTGATGAGCTCATAATTGATAAACTGACACTTACAGGTGAACAATCTGATTTAGATTTGACAACATTGGAGGTCGACACCGAGACTGCTGACCTGAGCCAAGGACAGACACAACTGAAGGTTGCCCTTGACACAGGACTCTGACCATAACCCAGGTGAGTAGAGTTTTCTACTTGTCAGGCTCCTCTATTTAGAGCTTACTCATGTCCGTTTAAGGTATCAGGCACGCAGAACTGTAAGTCTCAAATTTATACAGAAATTACTAACTCAATTTGTTTACTGTAATTGTATTGGTAATTAGATTTCTGAAAGACGAGTGAATGTTGAGTGCATGTGTGATACACCAACAGCATCCCCAGAACTTTGTCAAGAAGTTAGATGAATTAGGCAGACCTTCATTCCAGATACTGTCAGGCTATTCTGCACAGGGGCATCCAGTGTCTGGAGTCCAAAGAACCGGACATCCAGTGTCTGGAGTCCAAAGAACCGGACATCCAGTGTCTGGAGTCCAAAGAACCGGACATCCAGTGTCTGGAGTCCAAAGAACCGGACATCCAGTGTCTGGAGTCCAAAGAACCGGACATCCAGTGTCTGGAGTCCAAAGAACCGGACATCCAGTGTCTGGAGTCCAAAGAACCGGACATCCAGAGTCTGGAGTCCAAAGAACCGGACATCCAGTGTCTGGAGTCCAAAGAACCGGACATCCAGTGTCTGGAGTCTAAAGAATCGGACATCCACCCCAATGTGTCCACAGAACGGGACATCCACTATTAGGACAATCCACAGAAACTAGATCAGAGTTTCTATTGGGACTCAACAGTACTGTCAATATAGGGGAATATAGACAGTAAGCAGATAGATGACAGCAACCCCCCTATAGAAATGATGCGCAGATTTCTAGGATGTGGGGGAGTAGAAGGTCTGCAAGTAATTTGTCAAGAAAGCGGGGATAGCCAAATAAGGAATAGACATGTGTGGATGGAGAGTCGTATAGAAAAATATTTTATATCTGCGCAAACACCAGTTAATATCGGTGATGGCTGCCAAAATGGGGACAATGTAAACGGGGGGGACCCCTCCTCCCTGGTTGAACTGTGAAGAGACCACAAGAAAAACTTGGGGTAGTCCCCAGGCGCCTGTACATACAAACAATGGTAGTGAATGAGTTAATGAGTATTTAATGAAACATAAACACAATGGTGAGGTGGAGGCATAAGCTTACACCTTCTAGTGCTGCAATAATATAAAACAAGCACAGTAAACATTCAGCAGTCCTGCTGGTATGCATAAAAGTTCCAAAAAACAGACAGCCGTCTGTTTGATACTCTTCTAATAGAAAAGTGGTTGCCAAGTCTGAAAACAATTAAAAATTCGCCATGTGTATAAGGCCCAAACAACAATAGGTATTGTGATCTCGTTGACTGTAAATAACAAGTATCCGTCCAAGGTGCACAATGAACGGTTAGTTGAAAACAATGTAAGTTGGCAATTGCTTCAAGGCTGCTAACAGCTCCGGTAAACCACACAAGGGATAGGGAACAGAGAAGGGGGTTAACTCATCCCGCTTCTGCAGGATCTAGTCCACAGGTGTCCGTATGGGGAAGCCGCTGTGCGAGTCTCCGTCCACGCTGTTAGACATCCAGCTGCCGAGTGAAAGTTGGTAGTTCGCGCATGCGCATGCGGTGGTGATAATCCAGTCTGTATTAGCGTGATGCCGGCTTGTCAGTAAGAGATGTGAATGCTGTTGGTTATTGGTAAATCCGTTTAGAATAGGTACCCTACGCGTTTCACCCAATGAAGGGCTTCCTCAGGGATGTATGGGATAGAAGGGCAACTTAGCCTCCTTTTATAGTTTTAAAACGGAGTTTAACCAATGAAGGTCTTTATAGACCAGATGCATTGATGAGTAGATTCTAAAATAGCAGCAAGCCTTGCTTGGTATGCGTAGGCTAGTATGGAATCAATATAGAACAAAAATGTCAATATGTGAAAAAACATATATGAAGCCAGGAATGTTAAAAGGTGTATAAAGGGATTATTATGAAAATGATAAATATGGTCCAAGTTGAAACCATATATTATTTAAAGAAAACTGTTGAGCTCAAAATCAATATTTAAGCCTCGTGGTGTTAAAGTCTTTAATGTATAAATCCATTTACTTTCCTCACATGACATGGATCGGATGAAATCTCCTCCTCTCCATGGTCTCTTCACCTTACAGATGCCTAGAAATCGAAGCAATGAGGCATCCTTGTTGTGAAGGAGTGCAAAGTGATTGGAAACACTGTGTGTCTCCAAACCTTTTTGAATGTTTCTTTGATGCTCGCTAATGCGGGTATGTAGATCTCTTGCAGTCCTACCTACATACTGCTTTCCACAGGGGCACTCAAGCATGTATATCACCCCCTTGGTGTCACAGGTGATTTTATCCTTTATGGTATGTGTGGCACCAGTAGTAGTTGCAGTAAATGTACAGGTGGGTTTAGTGCCCCTCATATGGCTAGTCCTGCATGCTAGACATCTTGTACAGTAAAAGAAACCTTTCTTATCTTCTCCCAGCCATGTGCTAATGGGTGTCTGTCTTGTAGTAGGAATACTGCTTGTTACAAGGACATTTTTAAGGTTGTTGGCCTTCTTATAGATGAACCTAGGTTTATTGGGTAAAACCTCCCTCAATTTGTCATCACCCAGAAGGATATTCCAATTCTTGCAGATAATTTTTTCTATTTTTTTGGAATCACTACTGTATCTGGTAATGAATGAGGGGGCGTCCGATGGTTCTCCAGATTTAATTGCCTTCTTTGTTAGGAGATTCTGCCTTTCCTCCTTCCTGACTTCACCAAGGGCTTTCTCTACAGGGGTACTGTCATAGCCCCTTTGTAGGAACCTTTCCTTTATAAGGTTGGCTTGGATCTCCTAACAATGATACATATAGTCAAAACCAGTAATGGACCAAATTTGGGGGGCGTATGTTGCATAACCCCACCAATATGGGGGGGGAATGACAATGTATGGTTGCATAGCCACCATGACAGCAAGGTACTTCGATTATTTCACTGCTAATTTTTCTTTCAGCTTCTGTTCCTTTCTTCCACTGACCTGCATGCTGCAGGTTATTTAGGGGCTTCTTTCCTTTTCTCTTCCAAACTGTTAATCCTGCTATGCTCAGTTTCCGTGATAAGTATGTGATTAAATAATTGTTGTTTTTTCAGCATACAAATTACTTGTTTTTTTTTTTATCATTCACCAGACCCTCCGGCTTTCCTACCGGGGTCCGGCGCGCTTACCTAGCCTTCTCCGCCGGGTCTCTAGGCGGGAAGGACACCCCGCATCAGCAATGCCAGCAAAACCGCCATCTTTGATTCAGGTGTGCGCATACTCTGAACCGTCTTATTAAAATCTCATGTATTCAGCCATAGGCTGATTTGAATCCTTTATCCATAAAGGTCCAATAAGTATTTTATTCTATGAATATCCGCGTTATCCTCTGTAGAAAAGCCTTCTGGATTTTTACACTGCGGTCTTTGCATTCAGAGAACATCAAAGTGTCATTGGAATTCGGTACATTGACCTGAACTGTCCCTGAATTTGTTTTACCAGTATATCATCCATACAATATTTTATTATCTTGAATTATAGATATGGGTTTAAAGTAGGAGAAGGCGATACTATGGGATTTAAGATGTTGCACTGTAAAATTATTCCTCCTGACATTTTGGGGGCATTTCTTTCCAAAGAGGAGTATGGCGTATTTATTTCCCCATATGTTTACACACGGCCCAATTCATTTACTGAGGTGCTCCCCTGTAACTCCAAATTTTGAAGAATGCCTGTGATTTGTAAGGAATTTGTTACATATAATTTGCAATTACTGAAAAATTAGGGAGTTCATCTATAGACATAAACAAAGGTTGAACACAATGTTCCCTTTAAAAAAAAAAAAAAAAAAGACAGGATTAGAGCCTCAAATTAGTCCACTTAGAAAATTTTAAAGCATTTGGTTATTTTAAACCTGAAAAGGAGAGTGGTGAAATGTTAGGAACAATAAGATATAGTGAGAAGACTTACCTATATGTATAAATAAAATAAACAGAAAATAATACCTTCCTAAAATAGTCTATTTAAGCTTATAATAAAATATTGAGACATTTGAGAAAGATCATCATCATTTATTTATATAGTTTATATACGAAGCGCTTTACAATTGGGGACAAACACAGTACACTAATAAACAAACTGGGTAAAACAGACAAAGAGGCGAGAAGGCCCTCAGAATTTTAAATTGGGGGTATAATGAATCATATGGCTATAATGAGGGAACAACTGCATGTAATTAATGCAACTTAGTCTGCGGACAAATGTTATATATTTCAGTGTGCCAACTAACTGGTGACACTGTCAGAACAACTGTATGGTTATTAAGAGATATTGATAATGATTGCTACTTAGCTTACATTTCTACCCACTGCTTGAGTACATTTATTCTGTGTGACTACAGAATAATAGATCTGGTGATTTAATTATTATACTGAGGATTTGTGACTGCAGGAAATATGTATAATGATGTTTACATTGGGTTCTAAAAAAACTGCTATACATATATATCTTAGAAAAATAACATGATTTTGAGATGAAGGAGTTCCTAATTGGACTTTGTTTATTTGCAGGTTCATGATAATACAGGACATTATTACTGCTGAGGCACATACATATTCAGCATGATAATGAAGGATTAGTGGTACATTACATGTGATTTAGGTATTTTATATGTGTATATGTTTTATTGATATGTTCTTTATTAAATACAGGTTTTACGCTACTTCCTGTTAGAGGAGTGTTTATGCCACATTGGTTATGCCAGTGCGGTTCCTAAGTAATATGTCTCTTATATGAATTTGTTTGAGCGAGAATGGCTAGAATTCCTATCAGAACAGCTGCTCTAGTCATCTGGAAACCTTAGGTGGTTTCAGTATACTAAAATATTTTTTTGCAAATTGCACCTCTATTTTGTTGAAATTACCATACTAACCAACCAGAACATTAATGCATGTCGGCACCTTACTAACAAGTTCCTTGATTCTGAAATGATTTGCTGTCATTTTTTCTCTAGAAGTGCCCCTAAGCCTATAAATAAAAATAAGATAGAAGGTGTAGCTATAACTAGGTTCTTAACACGTGCCCAGCTTATACTGCATATAGGCAAAAATACCTAGTCATTTAATATTTATCAAGTCTAATGTACTACATGTACTGATGGTGCACGATTATGTGTAAAAAAAAAAAAAAAAGTGCTTTGCTCAAGTTTATTTTGCAGGAACTATGACTGCAGAGTTTACCATTTCTGCTACACAATGAACTCAAGTTTTTTTTATGCTTTTACAAAATGCAAAACTATTCATGAATTATTATAATGAGCACAGAGTAACAAGCAGCTCTGCAGTTAGGACACTATGACTGGAGAATAAAGGTGGTTTGGGATGTGTATGACAGTATGTGTAATATTACAGAGCTATAATAGCCCGCACACCGGCAGTAACTGCTCACACTATGATCCATAGAGAAGTTTCCGGATCCTATAAATTCCCCGCTAGTCGCCGCCATCTTCACTCGGGCATTGATCAGGGTAGAGGGAGGGTGTGTTAGGTGGTGCTCTGTCCTGTTAGATCTCGTGCTGTGCTGTGCTGTGCTGTGCTGTGCTGTGTTCTGCAGTATCAGTCCAGTGGTGCTGTGTGCTGTGCTCTGTCCTTCTGAGGTCAGTGGTGCTGCTGTGTCCTGTTCAGTCCAGTGGTGCTGTGTCCTGTGCTCTGTGCTTCTAAGGGCATAGTTATTTCCCCAATATTCCAAAGTGTTTAAAAAAAAAAAAAAAAGTTATTTAAAAAAAATACAAAAAAATAATTACATTTTTTTTTAATTACAACAAAATTTGCACAACCAATCCTGCAGTATAAGCCCATTGGTACTGCAATATTACCAAGTTCACACATTCAGCAGTAAAAGTCCAGTGGTTCTGCAATATTACAAAGTTCACACATTCTGCAGTATCAGTCCAGTGGTGCTGTGTCCTGTGCTCTGTCCTGCTGAGTTCAGTAGTGCTGCTGGGTCCTGTGCCGTGTCCTGTTCAGTCCAGTGGTGCTGTGTCCTGTGCTCTGTGCTTCTAAGGGCATAGTTATTTCTCCATTATTCCCAAGTTTTTAAAAAATAAAAAAAAAGTAAAAAAAAATAAAAAATTAAAAATTAAAAAAAATATATATAATTATAACCAAATTTGCAAAACCAATCCAGCAGTATAAGTCCATTGGTACTGCAATATTACAAAGTTCACACATTCTGCAGTATCAGTCCATTGGTGCTGTGTCCTGTGCTCTGTCCTGCTGAGTTCCGTAGTGCTGCTGGGTCCTGTGCCGTGTCCTGTTCAGTCCAGTGGTGCTGTGTCCTGTGCTCTGTGCTTCTAAGGGCATAGTTATTTCCCCATTATTCCCAAGTTTTTAAAAAATAAAAAAAAAGTAAAAAAAAATAAAAAATAAAAAATTTAAAAATAAATATATAATTATAACCAAATTTGCAAAACCAATCCAGCAGTATAAGTCCATTGGTACTGCAATATTACCAATTTCACACATTCTGCAGTATCTTGTGCTACATATAATGGAGACCAAAAATTTGGAGGATAAAGTAGGGAAAGATCAAGACCCACTTCCTCCTAATGCTGAAGCTGCTGCCACTAGTCATGACATAGACGATGAAATGCCATCAACGTCGTCTTCCAAGCCCGATGCCCAATCTCGTAGTACCGGGCATGTAAAATCCAAAAAGCCCAAGTTAAGAAAAAGTAGCAAAAAGAGAAACTTAAAATCATCTGAGGAGAAACGTAAAGTTGCCAATATGCCATTTACGACACGGAGTGGCAAGGAACGGCTTAGGCCCTGGCCCGTGTTCATGACTAGTGGTTCAGCTTCACCCACGTATCTTAGCCCTCCTCCTCCTCCCCCCCCCTACAAAAAATTGAAGAGAGTTATGCTGTCAGCAACAAAACAGCAAACAACTCTGCCTTCTAAAGAGAACTTATCACAAATCCCCAAGGCGAGTTCAAGGGTGTTGGTGGTTGTCAAGCCTGACCTTCCCATCACTGTACGGGAAGAGGTGGCTCGGGAGGAGGCTATTGATGATGTAGCTGGCGCTGTGGAGGAACTTGATGATGAGGATGGTGATGTGGTTATTGTAAATGAGGCACCAGGGGGGGAAACAGCTGATGTCCATGGGATGAAAAAGCCCATCGTCATGCCTGGTCAGAAGACCAAAAAATGCACCTCTTCGGTCTGGAGTTATTTTTATCCAAATCCGGACAACCAATGTATGGCCATATGTAGCTTATGTAAAGCTCAAATAAGCAGGGGTAAGGATCTTGCCCACCTAGGAACATCCTCCCTTATACGTCACCTGAATAACCTTCATAGTTCAGTGGTTAGTTCAGGAACTGGGGCTAGGACCCTCATCGGTACAGGGACACCTAAATCCCGTGGTCCAGTTGGATACACACCAGCAACACCCTCCTCGTCAACTTCCTCCACAATCTCCATCAGATTCAGTCCTGCAGCCCAAGTCAGCAGCCGGACTGAGTCCTCCTCAATACGGGATTCATCCGAGGAATCCTGCAGCGGTACGCCTACTACTGCCACTGCTGCTGTTGCTGCTGTTAGTCGGTCATCTTCCCAGAGGGGAAGTCGTAAGACCGCTAAGTCTTTCACAAAACAATTGACCGTCCAACAGTCGTTTGCCATGACCACAAAATACGATAGTAGTCACCCTATTGCAAAGCGTATAACTGCGGCTGTAACTGCAATGTTGGTGTTAGACGTGCGCCCGGTGTCCGCCATCAGTGGAGTGGGATTTAGAGGGTTGATGGAGGTATTGTGTCCCCGGTACCAAATCCCCTCGAGATTCCACTTCACTAGGCAGGCGATACCAAAAATGTACAGAGAAGTACGATCAAGTGTCCTCAGTGCTCTAAAAAATGCGGTTGTACCCACTGTCCACTTAACCACGGACATGTGGACAAGTGGTTCTGGGCAAACGAAGGACTATATGACTGTGACAGCCCACTGGGTAGATGCATCCCCTTCCGCAGCAACAGCAACAGCTGCATCAGTAGCAGCAACTACAAAATGGCTGCTCGTGCAAAGGCAGGCAACATTGTGTATTACAGGCTTTAATAAGAGGCACAACGCTGACAACATATTAGAGAAAATGAGGGAAATTATCTCCCAGTGGCTTACCCCACTTAGACTCTCATGGGGATTTGTGGTGTCAGACAATGCCAGTAACATTGTGCGGGCATTAAATATGGGCAATTTCCAGCACGTCCCATGTTTTGCCCACACCATTAATTTGGTGGTGCAGCATTACCTCAAGAGTGACAGGGGTGTGCAGGAGATGCTTGCGGTGGCGCGCAAAATTGCTGGACACTTTCGGCATTCAGCCAGTGCCTACTGCAGACTAGAGGCACATCAAAAAAGCTTGAACCTGCCCTGCCATCACCTCAAACAAGAGGTTGTGACGCGCTGGAACTCCACCCTCTATATGCTGCAGAGGATGGAGGAGCAGCAAAAGGCCATTCAGGCCTACACAGCCACCTACGACATAGGCAAAGGAGTGGGGATGCGCCTGAGTCAAGCGCAGTGGAGACTGATTTCCGTGTTGTGCAAGGTTCTGCAGCCATTTGAACTTGCCACACGAGAAGTCAGTTCCGACACTGCCAGCTTGAGTCAGGTGATTCCCCTGATCAGGCTGTTGCAGAAGCAGCTGGAGAAAGTGAGGGAGGAGCTGGTAAAGCATTGCGATCCAACAAAGCATGTAGCTCTTGTGGATGAAGCCCTTCGTACGCTCTGCCAGGATCCGAGGGTGGTCACTCTTTTAAAGTCAGAGGAATACATTCTGGCCACCGTGCTCGATCCTCGGTTTAAAGCGTATGTTGTGTCTCTGTTTCCGGCGGACACAAGTCTACAGCGGTGCAAAGACCTTCTGGTAAGGAGATTGTCCTCTGAAGAGGACCGTGACATGCCAACAGCTCCACCCTCATTTTCTTCCACATCTATGGCTGCGAGGAAAAAGCTCAGTTTTCCCAAAAGAGGCACTGGCGGGGATGCTGATAACATCTGGTCCGGACTGAAGGACCTGCCAACCATTGCAGACATGTCTACTCTCGCTGCATTGGATGCTGTCACCATTGAAAAAATGGTGGATGATTACTTTGCTGACACCATCCAAGTAGACATGTCAGACAGTCCATATTGTTACTGGCAGGAAAAAAAGGCAGTTTGGAAGCCCCTGTACAAACTGGCTCTATTTTACCTGAGTTGTCCCCCCTCCAGTGTGTACTCGGAAAGAGTTTTTAGTGCAGCGGGGAACCTGGTCAGTGAGCGGCGAAGGAGGTTGCTTCCTCACAACGTTGAAAAAATGATGTTTATAAAAATGAATAATCAATTCCTCAATGAAGTACAGCACTGCCCTCCAGATACTACAGAGGGACCTGTGGTTGTGGAGTCCAGCGGGGACGAATTGATAATGTGTGATGAGGAGGAAGTACACACTGTAGGGGGAGAGGAATCAGAGGTTGAGGATGAGGATGACATCTTGCCTCAGTAGAGCCCGTTTAGTCTGTACAGGGAGAGATGAATAGCTTTTTTGGTGTGGGGGCCCAAACAAACCAATCATTTCAGCCAAAGTTGTTTGGTAGGTCCTGTCGCTGAAATGATTGGTTTGTTCAAGTGTGCATGTCCTATTTCAACAACATAAGGGTGGGTGTGAGGGCCCAAGGACAATTCCATCTTGGAACTTTTTTTTTTGCATTATGTGACCAATCAACGTCGTTTGCCATGTTCAAAAAGTAAAACCAAATTTAAACAAATTCAAGAAATTAAACCAAAAGTAAAATGCCCTGTCATAATTTAAAAAAAGAGGTATTGACGTCCTCTGACTAAAACTACTGTATTGTTGTTTATATTTTATAAACACTACACTTGAAAGCTTGAGTCTTTTCTTATTAATAATATATATTGTGGTGACCCACTCCTCTACGCAGTCCAGATACATTTATTGCTGCGAATCATACAAGTTCAGGGTTTTTAATATATATTGTGGTGACCCACTCCTCTACGCAGTCCTGATACATTTATTGGTGCGAATCATACAAGTTCAGGGTTTTTAATATATATTGTGGTGACCCACTCCTCTACGCAGTCCAGATACATTTATTGCTGCGAATCATACAAGTTCAGGGTTTTTAATATATATTGTGGTGACCCACTCCTCTACGCAGTCCAGATACATTTATTGGTGCGAATCATACAAGTTCAGGGTTTTTAATATATATTGTGGTGACCCACTCCTCTACGCAGTCCTGATACATTTATTGGTGCGAATCATACAAGTTCAGGGTTTTTAATATATATTGTGGTGACCCACTCCTCTACGCAGTCCAGATACATTTATTGCTGCGAATCATACAAGTTCAGGGTTTTTAATATATATTGTGGTGACCCACTCCTCTACGCAGTCCAGATACTTGTTTGGTGGAATTCAGACCAGTTGAGGGTGTATTTATTTTATTGTGGCCCCGGTATCAAATTGGGTACCGGAGCCACCCCACTACGCAGTCCAGATACTTGTTTGGTGGAATTCTGACCCGTGGAGGGTTTTTTAATTATATTGTGGGGACCACTCTATTCTATACCACACTACAACTCTATACCACTCTATTTCATACTTTAATTCTATTTCATACTTTAATTCTATTTCATACTTTAATTCTATTTCATACTTTAATTCTATTACTAATTACCATAAAGAGGAACTGCCGCTTCTATTTAATACTTAAATTCTATTAGTAGTTACCATAAAGAGGAACAAAATAAACCAATTTTACCAAAAGTATAATATGACTTAGACTTACAAACACTACACTTGAAAGATGGTGCCTTTAAATGAAAAAGTCAGTCTTCATTGCACGACTATGTGCAACAGGGACTGTTTTTGGGTTTACAAAGTCAAACAATAACACTTCGACCCTGTCTGTCTTTAAGATACTTTATGGGATCTCAATGACGAATTGTCTGTACCATGTTTGGAGGAGGTATTGTGGCCCCGGTACCAAATTGGGTACCGGGGCCACTCCTCTACGCAGTCCAGGTACATTTATTGGTGCGATTCATAAAAGTTCAGGGTTTTTAATATATATTGTGGTGACCCACTCCTCTACGCAGTCCAGGTACATTTATTGGTGCGATTCATAAAAGTTCAGGGTTTTTAAGATATTGTGGTGACCCACTCCTCTACGCAGTCCAGGTACATTTATTGGTGCGAATCATAAAAGTTCAGGGTTTTTAAGATATTGTGGTGACCCACTCCTCTACGCAGTCCAGGTACATTTATTGGTGCGAATCATAAAAGTTCAGGGTTTTTAATATATATTGTGGTGACCCACTCCTCTACGCAGTCCAGGTTCATTTATTGGTGCGAATCATACAAGTTCAGGGTTTTTAATATATATTGTGGTGACCCACTCCTCTACGCAGTCCAGGTACATTTATTGGTGCGAATCATACAAGTTGATGGTTTTCTTATTATATATATTGTGGTGACCCACTCCTCTACGCAGTCCAGAAAGATACCTCGTTGCAACGTTTTGGACTAATAACTATATTGTGAGGTGTTCAGAATACACTGTAAATTAGTGGAAATGCTTGTTATTGAATGTTATTGAGGTTAATAATAGCCTAGGAGTGAAAATAAGCCCAAAAACTTGATTTTTAAACTTTTTATGTTTTTTTCAAAAAAAATCCGAATCCAAAACCTTAAATCCGAACCGAGACCTTTCGTCAAGTGTTTTGCGAGACAAATCCGAACCCCAAAAATAACGAAAATCCGGATCCAAAACACAAAACACGAGACCTCAAAAGTCGCCGGTGCACATCCCTAATTCAGAACGACATTCCAAGACATGGTAACAACCTTTAACGCATTTAGCCTGCATTTAATCCCACAAAGAAAGGCTATATTTTGTCTATTGAACAACTGCTCTCTATCCAGTGCAGTGCTACCTTAACAGCAGTGTAATTTGAATAGAAAAATATAATATAATATAATAACTGGAACAAAGAAGTTTATGGCCATATATAATTGTCTAACAAAATGATAAAAAAAAACTGCCATTCTGACCACACTGCTATAGTAAAAATAATCATCATCTGTAACCACCAGTAGAACAATGCACATGTTATAAAAGGGCTCAACACTTAATTTAGCATTTTGGAGCCTGCCCAAATGTTTAGGAGACATACAAATTTTAAAACATTTTTATATGGTATCCACTAATAAATAGTAAGTCATACACATAGCCCCAAATTCCTTTACATAGATCTCATTCCTCTTAAAGATATTACACCCACTTCAATCCACATGATAACCCTTCTCTATCCTCATATCAAAAACGTTATCCTCTTCTACTTTATTGGTGATATAATCCCCAAATTATGTTTTATTTTATTTGCCTGTGATAACGGATTCAGTATCAAGCTCATTCGAAAGCAGAGGACAGATGGGAAGTATGGATGGATTTGAGAGGAAGACAATTCTGCCCGTCAGTGAGGAATTGTAATTTTATTTTTAGAACACTTACAGAAGGGGATGTTATTTTGCATTTGTCACCAATACATTGATGAGTGATGCGATTTGCAGAAATATTTTTAAATATTTCAAGGAGCTTGCTTTATAACACAATTTAGGAGAACACTGTGGTTTTCATTGTTGTCATTGGTTTTCATGCTAGCCAACCAGTTTAGTTATATAAGCACCCCTGGGGACTGCATTAAGTTTAACATACAATAATGGGTGAAATTCATTTGATTATGTACATACTTTTCTGTCAGTTTGAAAATCTTTAAAAGAAAAAATACAATGTATTGTACTGTTTATTATGTTGCTGAACTGAAGAGAATATCCCCTGCCTAACCATTCCCTTCCTCTTTTTTTTCTTTCCCTTATAATAAATATTTGTGACAAAGGGAGGTGCTTGCCACAGACTTCTAAAAGATGAGACATGTATTTAGCTGGTAATGTGCAGAAAAAGGCTGCAAACAGAGTTACACATTTATACAGTAGTTCCCTATGTTAAAGAGATACAGGTGGAGGACATGTGTGACAAAATGATAGTAAATAGTCCAATTTATCTTACATATTCTAAAGTTTACAAAAAACAAAACATTTTTCACAGAAAGCAGTAGCCTGACAGGGTGTGTCTGTAATCAAACAGAGCACCTGCAACAAACTCCCTTTTAAAGGCAAGGTGAGAGTGTTATTTGTCCATCAAATTAGGGCTGTGGGAGGAATGTAAACTATTTAAACCTGCCCGTTTCATTGCTCAGTTGTGACTGATGCCAAATAGTGGCCGGTGGCTAGGAAGTTGGTCTCTATCTAGCAAATCACAAGAAAGAGTGGAACTCTATGTTGTCAATTTACTTTGCCATCCTGACAATAAAAGCAAAGTAAAAAGCGTTTGTGTGTGCATCACCTTAATTGTGCCCATGTCACAATATTTATTATATTTATTTAAATCTTAATAAAACTAAGTTTTTAAAATAAAAATGACCATATAAAGACTGATCATGCTACTTGGCATGAGCGACCAGTGACATGATCAGTCTTTGATTTGGGGATCCACGAAGGAAACAGCAGCATGTTTACTTCCAGCATTGATGGAGCCTGTTAAAAGTGGTGAGATAATGACTGAAAATAAGGACCTTTAGTGGTTATCTTCTAACGTGTCTAATATTGATCGGATCAATTTAAATCTGAATAATATGTGACGCGACGTTCGTTTTTGGCTACATACGCTGTGACTATGGCCCAATTCTGTCAGTATTAGATGCGATATCGCAACATGTTTGCCTAAGATTAGACCATTGACCAAACCACCTTAAAGTATATCCCCCTCCCACATATAAAAGAGGCAGTGATATGTTGGTCAGAACACATAAGTTCCTCATGTCTTGATGTCACTAATTCCTATTGAATTGATAGGGTACATATCAGGGGACAGGGTAAATATTGGTTCAGACCAGAAAATGGCCTCACTTTGTGTAGATGAGGGATTCTCTTTAAAGTATCAATATGAGAAAATCGCAGTCAAAACACAATAAAATAGCCTATATCTCTATTAGCCAGTCAAACCAACTCAAAAATCTGATGTTTTATATCACACTCTTTGTTACATGATTAAATTGTATAATTAAGGTTTATTGCAATTAAGGTTTTTAATTTTTTCTAAATATTTAGTAAACAAAAGGTTTTCAGGAACATAGATTCTTATTGCATACAAGTTAACCCGTGCATGATACTCATGCATTCTAGTCAAATCAAGCTACTTAAGGTGTTAAAAAGGTTCTTGTCATGCATTTGGGGCTAGGCCAGGCCTCCTCAGGGGAAGAGCGTTACTTCCCGACGTAAGCGCCCTTTTTTAACGTGGTTTTGTCCACATGTCACCACCTCATCATTCTTCTCCATCACCTCATCCTTCATCGCCACATCCTTAATCTCCATCGTCTTACTGTTCTAAAACCTCTCGATACACAACGTTTCTGCTAAACACCTTATCGCTGTGCTCAATCAGTCTTCCTTGAAGGGCAGTATTCATAACCTGCACTTTCACATCACTGCTTCTCCGTACTCGTGAGAATGCGACATACAATTGTCCATGACCAAACACAGGTTCTGGTAAATAAATACCCACACGGTCAAGAGTTTGAGCCCTCAACTGGTAAATTTAGCCTTTACTACCCCTCCCATGGGAGGAAGGGGGGATGATGGAAGTTAACTGACTTCTCTATTATAATTTTTTTGTCAAATAATGTCAGTATACCAAATTTCAGGTCAATTGGATGAGCCCTTTCTGAGAAAATAGTTTTTTACACACACACACTAACACAAGCCGCTAGGCTTATATATATTAGATATCATTCATAGACCACGCAACTTAGCGGAAAATGATCACGAAAAACACAAAGAAAAATGGAGTGTCTGTGCATGACATTCTCAAACAAAAAACGTAATCAAACCAATAAGAGAACTACAGATGTTTGTAGCTCTCAAAATAGTTGTATTTTCAATTCCTTTGAATGGACAGAGCGAACAACAATGACAATAATATAATATATTTCCTCATGTTACTTTTCAAAGCTGCATGAAATATATGAAGACATAAACTAGCTTCCCCTAGCACAAATAATCTGTGACATCTTATCGAGTACTGAATCTGCTCCACTCACGCAATCAAGTTTTCACCTGTGTTTATTAAAGGACAGCAGTAACAGCACTTTAAGTAAGTATCTGGCGGAAAGATTTGGTGTCACATTAAAAACAGGAGAAAAAAAAATTAATTACGCATTCCAAACCTGGTCACTGAAGTCTTCTGGGAAGATCCTCTGCAGCTCAGGATCTGTAAATAATTGACAGATAATATTAATTGGCTTTGGATTAGTGAGCAAGCAGAGAATCATACATTAATATTTGATCAGAAGATGATAGAAATCCTGGCAGGGGATCCTGCGAGGGCAGCCTGGGTCTGTGTAGAAAAAAAGCAACAAACTCACTCTGAGACTCTCCCTTTAGCCTCCCCAGAAAGATAAAAAAGAGGAACAAAAATAAAAGTTAAAATAAGCTCTGCTGCCCATTACCTCTAAATGGTTACCTGACACTACAACTAACCAGTTTAAATTGACTTGCGAAGAAAAGTGTTATCTTTTTAAGAACACAAACCCTTGTCAGATGGCCAGCAGAAGCGCTTTGTAAGAGCTAAACGCTGCATTTGGTCTATTAGGGACGTGGGAAAACCAGCAAGCTTGTTATCTGTCCTTTTATTTTAAAATAAGACCTAGGCATTCAGTAGTAGCATAAACATGTCATTACATTCACGCCGTTTAGGTTTATGTATATATAAAGTATGTGCGTTTAGAAATTGGAGGACTGTGGGAAAAAAATGACAGACAAGCAAGGCAGATATCCTCTGATTTGCTGCTCACAATGTGTCGCTACATAAAATAACGTCATGCTATTTTGGGAGTATCGTCATCATCATCTCTTTAAAAACCTACTAAGTATTACAAGCTAATAAATTAATGAATCATTTAATTTGATACAAATGTGTAAAACCCCAAGCACACTACAAAAGAATAAGATAACCATGGTTCTTGAAACTACATCAGATATGTATTTGGAGTACAAAACACAAAGACAGTTGTTGTTAGCGCTTATCCTTAACACTCTATATCTGTGTGTATCTAGCAAAATGAAAACATGAGGTATTAGTTCACATTTTGATCAAAACATTTGAGCCTGCATCCCAGCGTCACAGGCACCTCATTGTATGCAGGTCCTACACTGACCTATATGCTTCAAATGCTATTAAAATGCAGTTAATATCAGATGCACTCACCACCAGCTATATGGGCTAACATGTAGCAAGGGCTGGCTTGTGAGTCACACCCAAGTGAGCCTTAATTAGGCTTGATGGACAGCTGCTGAGACAACATAAGGCAGTATTTTATTCTCTGGTTATGTAACTGGGGTACAAGATTAAAAAACTAAAGAACCCATAATTTATGGCATAGCTATTTACATTGTGTTATTAAGTCAGACTTCTAAATGTACAGCTAACTTTTACTATCTGTTTGCAAACATCATAAACATGCGCATTTCCTTCATATCCCTAATTGGCAGCACGGATCCACTCATCTGCTGCTCGATGGTCTAGAGAAAAAGTAATTTAGTAATCTGTATTATTTCCAAAAAGGGGTATAAAAATAGAGAACCACTTTGTTTTTTTATGATGGCAGGGCTCAAAATTTGTCCAAAACATATGAGCCAGGGACAAAGCTTAGGAGCTAGAACTTTCAGGCAGAAACAGAGAGGAGGGCCAGCTTGAAACAGAACAGGTTAGCTTAGCTCTGATTATGCCTATCTCACGAGGGCCAGTATGTGAGTGCCAGCCTGCTTCTACCCACTCACTGACACACCCAGCCGAACATGCAATGTCTGCAGCTGGGACTGGACAGATACAGGAAGACACGGGCGGACTGGGCGCCCCTTTGCAGATAAGTTATCAGGGCAAATGTTCTAAATCTCTATCTTAGATATTGGGGTAAAGTATTAAGGTTACACATTTTGGAAGGCCAGACAGAAAAAATATACAAAGGACATACTCTCATTTCCTGTGCATATCTTCAATGGACAAGTGTATATACACATTAACACATACATACACACACACAACCTCTACATTTATATTTCTCACGAGCAGTTCCTTATCTACCCTCTCACATCCACACCTTCTTCATCAACTATCAGCTGTGCTGATTTTATGTACGATTTGTTTTATACATGATTTGTTATACCAATTGTCTGGCGCTGCAGAGCTTTGTGGCGTCTTACAAATACCCAATGACAACGATACATCACATTCTGTCACACAGAGCATATCCTCACTGGGCACAAACACAACATACACCAATCCCACGCCTACATAAGATTACATACAACGCTAGCCATACACACGGCACTTACACACAGGTCATACTGACAATTATCAGGAACTTTAACATGCTGGTCAGCCATATATGCACCATACCGTCCAGTACCATTATAATTGACATTCCACCAATACATCTGAATTATATGTTTTATACATTGTAACAATATTTAAATTCTATTCAGAGATATTTTTTTAATTCATACATATTGATCCCAGAGAATTCATATGCCAGGTCCTCTGCAGTTCCAATAATGGAACTGTATGGAGGAGGGAGCCTATGGGCTCAATGTATTAAGACACAAAAATGCTGATAAGTGCATATTGTGCATAAAACAGCTCTGTGCATGACCAGAACGGGACAATATGCCAGAGAACACCGCAACATCCAATTCATCTTCTACCACAAAAGGACCCTTTCTACAGCTGATAAATTCAGGGGCAGAACAGGGAGAGGAATGGGCGCATACATATAGTCAATATACAGTAAAGGCGTGCCAAGCTCGAGCACACGCAGCAGGGTCCGGTTCAAGCTTTGGGCATCTCTAAGGTACGTGTCTTTCAGTCGTATTATTTGCACCAGCTACAGGTCAGCTGTGGTGATTACTAGCGATGACAGCTGTGCATGCATGGTAGAACATGTGTTTGCAATCAGGAGAAACTATAAAAATGCATTTTCTATACAGTAGACATTCATAACATTATGATAAATGTATTTTATTGGTGGGGTCTTTTTTTTTTTTTAATAAAAAAAAAAATATATTTTGTTATTGACTGTATTAACAGGTGAATTTAATTGAATAGTTTTTGCTGTGCGTTCTTCTGTGTCTTTATATTCCACAAATGTACTGGACGTATTGTCCGTTAGAGCAGTACGGACCTAGACCTAAATTCATTAGACATTTCTTTAGAACCACTCCTTCCTGTATACAGACATGCATATGTCCGATGTGTGTGCATTTTTTAAGAAACTCGGATTACGTTTGTTAGTGAATCAGACCCTATGTAATCGTATTGCCAGCTTAACAATTATTGAGCATTGCAACTGAACACTGCAGGCAACAACGAAAATAATACAAAGCAATGTGACATGCTTGTCGGAAAGTGCGTATGTACAGGTCATTTGCTTTAAGTTTAAAGGGTTTAAGTTTTGGAGAGAAAAAAAGAAGAAACTGGCAGCAGATTCTTTAAGTCCTGTTAAGTTGATAGGTGGGGCCTCCATGGCTCAGACTAGCTTCTCCAGCACATTTCACAGATGCTCAATCAGAATGAGACCTTGTGAATTTGGAGGACAAGTTAACACCTTGAACTCTTTGTCATATTTCTAAAACCATTCCTGAACAGTGTGGCATGGAGCATTATTGTGCTGAAGGAGGTCACCGCCATCAGAGAATACTGTTCCCATGAAGGTAGGTACCTGGTATGCAATAATGTTTAGGTAGGTGGTACATGTCAAAGTAATATTCACATGCATGTCAGGACCCAAGGTTTCCCAACAGAATATTGCCTAGAGCGTCACACTGCTTCCTCCGTCATTTCTTCTTCCTATTGTGCATCCTGATGCCATCTCTTCCCCAGGAAAATGGAGCACATGCACCCGGCTGTCCACATGATGTAAAAGAAAACATGATTCATCAGACATTTTGCTGCTGGTCATACTCCACCCTGTGTCTGTTTGGGGGTACTGCACTCCACCAAGGAAAACACTATTTTTGCTAATAGCTTTTGAACAAGGCAGCCGACAGTGGTGAAGGAAGTGTGTATAATATATGAATATAACGGATGAAGAGGAACCCTCTGAGCACATACATCAGACATCTATATACAGTAGTTCGGTGGTGTCGCTGACTTACTTTCCATAGGATGAAGATTATCAGGGCGAGCAGCAGAAGACCCCCGATGACGCTTCCGATGAGGATCCACAGGGACAGCGGGAGCAGTACGGGATGGAGTAATTCCAGGACACTCTGTAAAGCAGGAAAATACAACCTCAGTCCTGATAATGGGCTGTAGATTATTATGTTATAATTAGACAGCTGTGACACCGTGACCTTGCCAGCATTATAATCTTCAGTCTGCTGCGTGTTATACGTTATAATACACAGGGGTCACTGGTTGCATGAGCAGGGCCGGACCGGGAACCAATAAAGAGTATACCTCTGTCCGATGCCTGGCACTGTCCGCAAACAGGGCTCCGTCTTCTTTAATGTCCAGGACAAACTCGCTGATGACTTTGACGGAGCGGAACTTTGCCTGCAAGACAAGGAGAGGCTTATTCCACAGGCATATAGAGCGTCCCGATCGTTTATGGAACTACAAGTCAAAGCATGGCACAATCGGGTGTTTTGCATTAGTTGCAGGGAGCGGCCTCGCGGCAGAGGTGGTACAGACGGAATCGGGACAGTAGACAGAGGGACCGGGAGGAGTCCAATCGGGCTGGGGAGCAGAGGGCATTTGCACCCCGGGCTGGGCCCAAAGTGGGCTGCTTTGGGCTAATATTTTTTTCATTTAAAATGTTCCTAATAGGCCGATGAGCCGAGTCTGGCCCCTAAAATTTCGCCCACCAGCCTCTGAGTCCAATTATAGAGCAGGCTCATTATTATTCAACGTTCCTATAATGCAGCGATTGATAACGACCGACAGATCTGAAAATAACTCTTTCCTGTTCCTGTAATTTTTTCCCAGCGGGATATGAGATCATTTACTCCCAGGAGGAAACAATGACCGGCTTGTTCATTTCTGAATTTCAATCGCTTTCACGCTGCAGCCCCGGGGTCAGCGGGATGCCGGCCTGTGTACCCCAGACTCCAGCCTCATACGTAGACAACTCATCATTTAAGAGCTGTACAGTGTACCTGGATCATTGATTATTTTACCCACCGACAGATACATAGTGATATATTCTGCAGATTATTACATTACTGACCTCTCTAGAGATCTGCAGAATATACATCATGTACATGCTGCTATTATCCTGGTGCAATGATGATACTGCTGACAGATATGACTTTTGACAGCCAGAAATATTAATGCACAATTAGGGAGGACACCCCAAAAACACTGAGGAGTGCTAAAAATTATTTAGTAGATACTGCTGACAGATATGACTTTTGACAGCCAGAAATATTAATGCACAATTAGGGAGGACACCCCAAAAACACTGAGGAGTGCTAAAAATTATTTAGTAGATACTGCTGACAGATATGACTTTTGACAGCCAGAAATATTAATGCACAATTAGGGAGGACACCCCAAAAACACTGAGGAGTGCTAAAAATTATTTAGTAGATACTGCTGACAGATATGACTTTTGACAGCCAGAAATATTAATGCACAATTAGGGAGGACACCCCAAAAACACTGAGGAGTGCTAAAAATTATTTAGTAGATTCTGCTGACAGTTATGACTTTTGACAGCCAGAAATATTAATGCACAATTAGGGAGGACACCCCAAAAGCACTGAGGAGTGCTAAAAATTATTTAGTAGATACTGCTGACAGATATGACTTTTGACAGCCAGAAATATTAATGCACAATTAGGGAGGACACCCCAAAAACACTGAGGAGTGCTAAAAATTATTTAGTAGATTCTGCTGACAGTTATGACTTTTGACAGCCAGAAATATTAATGCACAATTAGGGAGGACACCCCAAAAGCACTGAGGAGTGCTAAAAATTATTTAGTAGATACTGCTGACAGATATGACTTTTGACAGCCAGAAATATTAATGCACAATTATGGGGGACACCCCAAAAGCGCTGGGGAGTGCCAAATATGAAGAAAAAATAATAAACCTCTATCCTCCTCTCTGCACTAGCGATTTTGGTTAGAGCAATTGCAAGAACAATATTGTATTCTCTGTCCCTGCTCTAATTAGCCTATGACTACACCCTGCTCTCTCCCTCTGTCAAATGGCGATGGATTGCTGTGGAGGCGTGTATTTATAAAGTTGAAGTATCGCGAGAACCGAGTCCCGAGATCCGACAACGTCACAATGACGTTCGGCCTAGATTTGGATTCGGAATGGGCGGGAGAGTACCGAGCTGCTCAGCTCGGTACTCGGATACCCAAAGTTCGGGTGGGTTCGGTTCTCGGAGAACCGGACCCGCCCATCTCTAGTTTTATGGAACCTGAGCCCACAAATATTCCAGAACCTGTCTCACAATGAGGTTTTCCAGTAATATCGCCACTTTCATTTTCCTAAGATCTTACTGCCTGTCACATGGGCATTCATATTTTCAACACATTTATTTCTAAAGTTCAGAGTCAAACTAAACATTATCATTTTAACCCAACTGAGACCCACAGAGTAATATGTAATACCAGCGCTTCCAGCTGCAAATCAAGGGAGAGATGTCTGTCTATAAAATATAAAGTTGATAAATGCATATATATGCACATTTAGATTTAGATAAAATGATCATTACACATTTTGGGACTCACTTAGAGCTGGAATGGAAGCACGTAAAAACAGTGTCCTTAAGTACATGTGTAGTCAGATGCATTTAAAGACACATACAACTCAAAAACAGTAGCATTTTTGCTAGACGTATGTCAGGTGTAAAACCAGGGCCGGATTAACCCGAGGTCTAACTGGGCTATAGCCCAGGGGCCTCGGGCATCCAGGGGGCCCTTCAAAGTCCTCAGCAGCATTATTGATCGGTCCGGGGACGGGGGCGCCCCCAGCCCGATCAATGCTGCTGAGCACTGTCAGTCCAGTCCTCCATCCCCGGCGCTCAGTACTCTGCTTACTGAGGAGATCTCGCGAGTGAACTCTCGCGAGATCTCCTCAGTAAGGAGTTTACAGCGCGCAGGGGACGTAGGACTGGACTGACAGGTAAGCGCTTGGGAGAAGGGGGGCCCTCACGGGGGACGGGGGGCGGCGGGTGGCTCACATTGGGGGCCTCACGGGGGAATGGAGGCGCCCTTAGCCCAGGGGCCTCCATTCCCTTAATCCGGCCCTGTGTAAAATGTGTTTATTTTTAAGCCCCAAAATAGCGTAGACATGTGGCTTAGCAGTGTTAGTAGTAAATGCTAAAGTGGCATTGCCTTATATGTACATAATATATGTAATGATGTATCTCAAACACAAGAGAGAATAGTGTCTTGGCAGTTATTAATAAATGCAAAAGTTTTATTTCCCATATACAATGTAATGAAATACAAACACGTGTCCGAACAGCAGCCAATTCATGTGTATTATGTGTACGACATGATGTGAGGAGGATCCTGTACAGCTGGTGTCAAAGCCATACCATCTTCATTGTATTACTGTATTTGATTGTGTATATAAGCAGCAGCTTGTGATCCAGAGTGCAGACATCTTGTCCCCAGACTTCAGGATGGAATGACTGCACTGGATCCAGAGCGCCTGCGATAAGTAACGGCTGTATTTACTATTACTTCGCTTGAGCATATTTTTCCACTTATTGCGAATAAATCTTTGTGCTTTGGAAACACAAATAGAGGTTCGACAATCGTTATTGGTTAGCGACGATACGCACATAACAATTGGGGGCTCGTGAGCTTTGGAGGTTTCGTTGCCGATGATACGCAAGACCAACGGATTTCGGTTCCTCAACAAAGGGTGGAGACGCGTCATAAACGGGTAAGAACGCATGGTGTTCAAAACCTGAATTTTACTCTGTGTTGCGAAACCGAATGTCCGTTTTGCATTATCTAGGGCACGCTAACTAGAACCTAGGGACAAAAGAGAAAACTGTTTCTTTTTTCTGTCATTGTGCGTTTTAACTGTATTGCATTGTTTAGCGTATGTGTACTTCCTGCTGTGCGTACGCGAACTTCCGGTAAACTTGCCACGTGGTTAAACAATCGTTTTGATAGTTATTATACATGCATAGTATAATTACTTGTGAAAGCCTCTGAGACATTATTACTATTGTTGGGAACTTTTGATTTTCTGCGCAGAAAAGGTGTATAGTGTGTGATGTTGTAACGTAGATACACTGTTTTATTGTTGAGGTGCTCAGTTGCTGTCTGACGAGGCGGATTGCCCAACTGAAGGACGGTATACAGGGCAGGTATACCGAATGCGAAAACTGGGTTTTCGCAAAGCGCTACCAATAGATCGCAAGGTTTGCTAATAATTAGTATTGGTAGGCAGTGCGATCCGGTCCCACCGTTAGTGCGAATTGGTGAAGCAGCTAGGAGGAATTATACTGGAAAGGCAGGTTGGTTGTATCGACTTTGCGCTCCCAGCGATAATAAACTCAGCAGATTTTTGTGGTTGAGCCAGGGTATCAAGGAGCTGATAGCCCTTGGGGCCCACAGTGATATTTCTGTATTAGGGACCCTCGCCAGGGGCGAGAAAAGCGAGTGAGCGCGGCTAAAGGAAATACGTTCACCGAGCATTATAGATCTCTAGCGGTGAGTATAGCAACAGAGTTGAAATTATTAGGTGGAAAGAACAGAGCATTGCGGTGTGTCTGTATTTCACATTTGGCCGGAAGGAACAGAGCATTGCGGTGTGTCTGTGTTCCGGGTAGAAGGTATATTGTTCAACATGGGTGCTAAGCATACGCTAGAGATGGTCAGTGTACTGCCTAAGGAAGGCCCTATTGGTTCAGCGAGGTTTCTCATGTGTAAGAATATGGTGCATATGCAACTGTGTATTGTGACACGTGGGTCGGGATGACCAAAGCTTGTGATAGGCCTTTCCCAACAATAGGGAGTTTTAATGCAGAGGTACTAAATACTGTAAAAGATAAAATATGGTTGATCAAGTCAACGAAAAAGAGAAATAGACATAATGATTGTTTAAAATTGTGGGAAATGGAAGGTAACACGTGGCAGAGCAGCGAATGCAAACCGGAAATAGGCGTGGCGAAAAGCGCGCGCGAGGCGGATGTAACCATTGAGAAGCGTGGCGAACTCAGCGCAAGCGCGCCCCCGCCACCTTATGTGGCGGGAGGGGTAAGTACAGCCGTTGTTAAAACTGAAAATAGAAAAATTACTAAGTTGTACCCTGTTTTAAATCAGTTTCAATCAAGTGTATCTGAAAATGAAGATGAACCCACTGTGATTTCGGCCATTGCCCATACTGTTAATGTACTAGAGGCTCAGCGCAAGTATGAGAAAATGGCTGAGATAGGTGAGAGTAGCGTGATCACTAGGAGTGAAAGTGTTCTAAATCTAGGGCCTGTAAATCCTGTAGCGTCCCCTGAAGTTAGTGTACCAGAGGGTGTGTTCCCGGTCCGCACAATATCGGTTCCCAATGGGAAACCAGATAAGGATGGTGTAGTTCCTTTAAGAAATGTTACAATGCATTGTCCCTGGACTAGATCAGAATTACGTTCCATTATGACTGAATTCCGGGCCCTAGAAAGGAGTTAGCTAAATGTCAGAAATTTGTTAAAGACTTAGGGAATGCTCACGAACCAACCAGTAAGGATTGGCGGGTAGTGTTGAGGGCGTGTCTTCCTCCCAATACTAACATACAAAAATTTATTGGAGATTGTTTGTTGGAGGAAGATGACACCTTGACTGATGAGATTAACCAACGGAATATAGAACAAATTGTCAAACACTTAGCCATCTGTTTTCCAGTAGTGGTAAATTGGAGTAAGATTTTCACCATTAAACAAAAGGATAGTGAAACTGCCTCAGATTACTTTGCTAGAGCTATAACAGCGATCGCACGATTTACTGGGATATCCAACATAAGTGAGGACCCACATCACAGAGAGGTAGCTGTAGGGGTACTGATGGATGGCCTTAGGGAAAATTTAAAGATGAGAGTACAAACCACATTACCTAATTGGAGAGGCGTCACGGTAGACTTCCTTAGGGAGTCTGCTGTGGAGCATGACAAGAACCTTTTTAGAAAAAGGGAAGAGAAAAGTGATAGGTTAATGACGGTAAGTATACAGGCTCTAGAAGGGGTGCACACACGACCACCAGCATACAACCCATATAACAGGAAACCTAAAGTGATCAGGTGTTTCAACTGTAACGAGGAAGGACATTACAGGAGAGATTGTAATAAAGAAAGACTCAATACACATAGGGGTGGGTCACATAGATATCCTCCAAGAAAGGATTCACATAGACTAGAAGACTCACATCTACCCGCGCATATTACGGCAGCAAATGCTGCGCGGGAAATCAATAGTCAGCGCTAGGGGTCAGGTCATACCTGTAGTCTACAGCCAGTAAGGTTAACTGAGAGTCAGAGTGAAGAACCAACAATGATAGTTGACATAGCTGGCAGGAAACAAACTTTTCTTGTAGATACAGGGGCGGCCCGATCTGTGATAACCTCTCCTTTCAATCTACAGGTGACCAGAAAAACTATTCCAGCTATGGGGGTGACGGGAAAAGTGTTACATTATCCTCTAACTAAACCCGCCGAAGTTACTATCGGGCCTCTGCATACTAAGCATTCGTTTCTCTTGGCTGCAGCGGCTCCTACTAACTTGCTAGGGAGAGACTTGTTATGTAAAATGGGATGTGTCATATACTGTACTTCAGATGGTGTGTTCCTAGATATACCCGAGAAGGTTGCACATGAGGTACAGGACATATTGGACACCCCTCAAAGGTTAATGTTACACTCTCCTGTTATAGAACAAAGTCCATCTCAAGTAAAGGGGATGTTGCTGGAAATACCAGGTTCCCTATGGACCAGAGATGGACAGGACACTGGACTGATGACAAACGTAGCCCCTGTCATGGTCAATCTAAAAAGTGGTAGGATAGCTCCAAAAATCCCACAGTATCCATTAAAACCGGAGGTGGAACTAGGGGTATATCCTGTTATTGAGAGGCTGTTACAACAAGGGATTTTAATTCGTACAGCCAGTTGTCACGGCGCTTACCTGTGTCAGCGCCGCTCCTTCGTTCTGTACTGCCGCACTTCCGGGTAGGTCCCGGCGGCAGGTCAGCTGATCTGGGCGGGGAATTCAAACTCCTACTTCAGGACTGCTCTGACACACTGCAGGTGTCAGAGCAACGTGTTACCTGTATCTGGCTGCACTTCCTGTGCTTGGACTTCCCTGGTGTTCTCCTTGTGACTGTTGATCTCTGTGTACCGAACCAGCGCTCCTTCAGACCATTCTACTGCCTAACCCCTGGTACTGCATAACGGACAGATCCCTGTGTACCGAACCAGCGCTCCTTCAGACCATTCTACTGCCTAACCCCTGGTACTGCATAACGGACAGATCCCTGTGTACCGAACCAGCTATCCTCCAGACCATTCTATTGCCTAACCCCTGGTACTGCATAACGGACAGATCTCTGTGTACCGAACCAGCTATTCTCCAGACCATTCTTCTGCCTTATCCCTGGTACTGCATTAACGGACGGATCTCTGTGTACCGAACCGGCTATTCTGGACTACGCTTCTGCTCCTGGGGCTGTACCGTGGATTGACTCCTGCATCCCACCAGTCTCTACTCCAGACTACTACCTTCTGAATATACGGTTAGTGACTTCAGATATCTATTCCTCTGTGGATCTGACCGTGCCGCTACATGTCCATCTCATAGAACTCTCTCCTTACGTCAGTAGGCTAACCTGGGGGCCGCGACCTGCGGTTCTCCGGCAGCAAAACCCACCCTGCCTTGCGGAGGTTCTTGGAGAAGACCGGGAGGGCCGTTAGACTCCGCGCCCTAGGAAGGCCGGCGTAAATACTGACTAAGGTAACCTTGAAACCTAACAGTTTGCTCTGACCACTTATATCTATCTGATGGACGGATCCGGGAACCCCTCAACCAGGGAGTTATTGGAACATTTAGCTACCCGGGTAGAGGAACAGGACAAGAACCAGGCACAGTTACTTCAGTTTCTTCAGAGCATGTCTGCTCGCCTGGACACACTGCAGGGGGCGGTGTCAGCTCAGGCAGTCCAGGCAGCGGTACCTGATCCACCACCGATTCCCCCTCAACCTGCTCCTGCCCAGGGGGGTGGTGCCGCTCCTTTCCCGGTGAATTCCCAACTTCGCATCCCTAATCCTCCGAAATTCGATGGGGACCCCAAGGCCTGCCGTGGATTTTTAAATCAGTGTGATATCCAGTTCGAACTCCAGCCAGGGAACTTCCCTACTGAAAAAGCTAAAGTAGCGTATATTATCTCGTTACTTACCGGTCAAGCTCTTGCCTGGGCATCTCCCCTATGGGAACACAATGATCCTTCACTACATAACTGTTCCACCTTCCTGGAGGCTTTCAGACACGTCTTTGATGAACCAGGAAGAGTTTCCAGCGCTGCCTCTGGCATCCTTCGTCTGCGTCAAGGCTCTATGACCATAGGCCAGTATGCTCTTCAATTTCGCACTATGGCGGCTGAGTTACGTTGGAATAATGAGGCCCTGGTAGCAACCTTCTGGCAGGGTTTGACCGACCGCATTAAAGACGAATTGGCAGGTCGTGAACTTCCAACTTCTCTGGATGCTTTGGTCTCTCTATGTAACCAGATTGACATTAGATTCCGTGAACGCTCTCAGGAGAAAGAGAGTTCTCGTCATTCTCCTTTTCGTCTGGTCCCACGTTTTCAGAGTCCGGTGATGTCTGAGGAAGAGCCCATGCAGTTGGGAAGAGCTCGCCTTTCTCAAGAAGAGAGGGAAAGACGGTTCAAAAATCGTTTATGTCTCTACTGCGGAGAACCTGGTCATTTGCTAAACAATTGTCTTAAGCGTCCGGGAAACGACCGAACCTAACTAACGATGGAGAGGCCAAGTTAGGTGTACGTATTTCCTCTCCTGTTGATTCTAGTTTTTCTATTCAGGTTCTGTTACAATCCTTTGACAAACAGCTTTCTCTTCCAGCACTCATTGACTCCGGAGCAGCAGGGAATTTCATAAGAGCTGACATAGTGGAGAAGTTGTCCTTACCTACCCTTCCCCTGGATCCCCCGATTGCCATCACAGCCATTGATGGAAAACGTATTAGTGGAGGATCACTCAAGAAACGTACCATCAAGCTCTCTCTTCGTATAGGAGCCCTGCATACTGAATCTATTTCCTTGTTGGTCATTCCAGAGGCTATTAATCCCCTCATTCTTGGTCTTCCGTGGCTCCAACTTCATTCCCCTACATTAGATTGGCATAAGCCAGAAGTTCTTGCCTGGGGTCCGGCCTGTCATTCTCGTTGCCTTCCCAGAATCAATAAGTTCACTAAGAACGAAGCTGCATCATCATTTAAGTCCACTGGTATTCCTCTCCAATACCGTTCATTCTCTGATGTGTTTTGCGAAAAGGAGGCCTCCAAATTACCTCCCCATAGACCATGGGATTGTTCTATTGAGCTTTTACCCGACAAAATACCACCCAGAGGACGCGTTTTTTCGCTATCACTACAAGAGTCCAACTCCATGTCTAAATACATAGAAGAGAACCTAGAAAGAGGCTTTATTCGAAAATCATCCTCCCCTGCAGGAGCCGGCTTTTTCTTCGTTAAAAAGAAAGACGGGGGTCTACGTCCATGTATAGATTATCGTGGGCTGAATGCCATTACTGTGAAGAACAAGTACCCGTTACCATTGATTTCAGAGCTATTTGATAGAATAAAAGGTGCAGTTATTTTTTCCTTTTACCTCCATACTGTGCCTCTCTTCTTTCCTATTTCCTCCATACTGTGCCTCTCTTCTTTCCTTTTACCTCCATACTGTGCCTCTCTTCTTTCCTTTTACCTCCATACTGTGCCTCTCTTCTCCCCCTTTTACCTCCATACTGTACCGCTCTTCTTTCCTATTTCCTCCATACTGTGCCTCTCTTCTTTCCTTTTACTTCCATACTGTGCCTCTCTTCTTTCATTTTACCTACATACTGTGCCTCTCTTCTTTCCTTTTACCTCCATACTGTGCCTCTCTTCTTTCCTTTTACCTCCATACTGTGCCTCTCTTCTTTCCTATTTCCTCCATACTGTGCCTCTCTTCTTTCCTATTTCCTCCATACTGTGCCTCTCTTCTTTCCTATTTCCTCCATACTGTGCCTCTCTTCTTTCCTTTTACCTCCATACTGTGCCTCTCTTCTTTCCTTTTACCTCCATACTGTGCCTCTCTTCTTTCCTATTTCCTCCATACTGTGCCTCTCTTCTTTCCTATTTCCTCCATACTGTGCCTCTCTTCTTTCCTATTTCCTCCATACTGTGCCTCTCTTCTTTCCTATTTCCTCCATACTGTGCCTCTCTTCTTTCCTATTTCCTCCATACTGTGCCTCTCTTCTTTCCTATTTCCTCCATACTGTGCCTCTCTTCTTTCCTTTTACCTCCATACTGTGCCTCTCTTCTTTCCTATTTCCTCCATACTGTGCCTCTCTTCTTTCCTATTTCCTCCATACTGTGCCTCTCTTCTTTCCTTTTACCTCCATACTGTGCCTCTCTTCTTTCCTTTTACCTCCATACTGTGCCTCTCTTCTTTCCTTTTACCTCCATACTGTGCCTCTCTTCTTTCCTTTTACCTCCATACTGTGCCTCTCTTCTTTCCTTTTACCTCCATACTGTGCCTCTCTTCTTTCCTATTTCCTCCATACTGTGCCTCTCTTCTTTCCTATTTCCTCCATACTGTGCCTCTCTTCTTTCCTTTTACCTCCATACTGTGCCTCTCTTCTCCCCCTTTTACCTCCATACTGTACCGCTCTTCTTTACTATTTCCTCCATACTGTGCCTCTCTTCTTTCCTTTTATTTCCATACTGTGCCTCTCTTCTTTCCTTTTACCTCCATACTGTGCCTCTCTTATTTCCTATTTCCTCCATACTGTGCCTCTCTTCTTTCCTATTTCCTCCATACTGTGCCTCTCTTCTTTCCTATTTCCTCCATACTGTGCCTCTCTTCTTTCCTTTTACCTCCATACTGTGCCTCTGTTCTTTCCTTTTTACCTCCATACTGTGCCTCTCTTCTTTCCTATTTCCTCCATACTGTGCCTCTCTTCTTTCCTATTTCCTCCATACTGTGCCTCTCTTCTTTCCTATTTCCTCCATACTGTGCCTCTCTTCTTTCCTTTTACCTCCATACTGTGCCTCTCTTCTTTCCTATTTCATCCATACTGTGCCTCTCTTCTTTCCTATTTCCTCCATACTGTGCCTCTCTTCTTTCCTATTTCCTCCATACTGTGCCTCTCTTCTTTCCTTTTACCTCCATACTGTGCCTCTCTTCTTTCCTTTTACCTCCATACTGTGCCTCTCTTCTTTCCTATTTCCTCCATACTGTGCCTCTCTTCTTTCCTTTTACCTCCATACTGTGCCTCTCTTCTTTCATTTTACCTCCATACTGTGCCTTTCTTCTTTCCTTTTACCTCCATACTGTGCCTCTCTTCTTTCCTATTTCCTCCATACTGTGCCTCTCTTCTTTCCTATTTCCTCCATACAGTGCCTTTCTTCTTTCCTATTTCCTCCATACTGTGCCTCTCTTCTTTCCTTTTACCTCCATACTGTGCCTCTCTTCTTTCCTTTTACATCCATACTGTGCCTCTCTTCTTTCCTATTTCCTCCATACTGTGCCTCTCTTCTTTCCTATTTCCTCCATACTGTGCCTCTCTTCTTTCCTTTTACCTCCATACTGTGCCTCTCTTCTCCCCCTTTTACCTCCATACTGTACCGCTCTTCTTTCCTATTTCCTCCATACTGTGCCTCTCTTCTTTCCTTTTACTTCCATACTGTGCCTCTCTTCTTTCCTTTTACCTCCATACTGTGCCTCTCTTCTTTCCTTTTACCTCCATACTGTGCCTCTCTTCTTTCCTTTTACCTCCATACTGTGCCTCTCTTCTTTCCTTTTACCTCCATACTGTGCCTCTCTTCTTTCCTTTTACCTCCATACTGTGCCTCTCTTCTTTCCTATTTCCTCCATACTGTGCCTCTCTTCTTTCCTATTTCCTCCATACTGTGCCTCTCTTCTTTCCTATTTCCTCCATACTGTGCCTCTCTTCTTTCCTATTTCCTCCATACTGTGCCTCTCTTCTTTCCTATTTCCTCCATACTGTGCCTCTCTTCTTTCCTATTTCCTCCATACTGTGCCTCTCTTCTTTCCTATTTCCTCCATACTGTGCCTCTCTTCTTTCCTTTTACCTCCATACTGTGCCTCTCTTCTTTCATTTTACCTCCATACTGTGCCTTTCTTCTTTCCTTTTACCTCCATACTGTGCCTCTCTTCTTTCCTTTTACCTCCATACTGTGCCTCTCTTCTTTCCTTTTACCTCCATACTGTGCCTCTCTTCTTTCCTATTTCCTCCATACTGTGCCTCTCTTCTTTCCTATTTCCTCCATACAGTGCCTTTCTTCTTTCCTATTTCCTCCATACTGTGCCTCTCTTCTTTCCTTTTACCTCCATACTGTGCCTCTCTTCTTTCCTTTTACATCCATACTGTGCCTCTCTTCTTTCCTATTTCCTCCATACTGTGCCTCTCTTCTTTCCTATTTCCTCCATACTGTGCCTCTCTTCTTTCCTTTTACCTCCATACTGTGCCTCTCTTCTTTCCTTTTACCTCCATACTGTGCCTCTCTTCTTTCCTATTTCCTCCATACTGTGCCTCTCTTCTTTCCTATTTCCTCCATACTGTGCCTCTCTTCTTTCCTTTTACCTCCATACTGCGCCTCTCTTCTCCCCCTTTTACCTCCATACTGTACCGCTCTTCTTTCCTATTTCCTCCATACTGTGCCTCTCTTCTTTCCTTTTATTTCCATACTGTGCCTTTCTTCTTTCCTTTTACCTCCATACTGTGCCTCTCTTATTTCCTATTTCCTCCATACTGTGCCTCTCTTCTTTCCTATTTCCTCCATACTGTGCCTCTCTTCTTTCCTATTTCCTCCATACTGTGCCTCTCTTCTTTCCTTTTACCTCCATACTGTGCCTCTCTTCTTTCCTTTTACCTCCATACTGTGCCTCTCTTCTTTCCTTTTACCTCCATACTGTGCCTCTCTTCTTTCCTTTTACCTCCATACTGTGCCTCTCTTCTTTCCTTTTACCTCCATACTGTGC
Organism: Mixophyes fleayi; assembly: GCF_038048845.1. Classification (NCBI taxonomy): domain Eukaryota; kingdom Metazoa; phylum Chordata; class Amphibia; order Anura; family Limnodynastidae; genus Mixophyes; species Mixophyes fleayi. Next base: position 345,951 of record NW_027447981.1, on the reverse strand, counting down.
CTCTCTTCTTTCCTTTTACCTCCATACTGTGCCTCTCTTCTTTCCTTTTACCTCCATACTGTGCCTCTCTTCTTTCCTATTTCCTCCATACTGTGCCTCTCTTCTTTCCTATTTCCTCCATACTGTGCCTCTCTTCTTTGCTATTTCCTCCATACTGTGCCTCTCTTCTTTCCTTTTACCTCCATACTGTGCCTCTCTTCTTTCCTTTTACCTCCATACTGTGCCTCTCTTCTTTCCTATTTCCTCCATACTGTGCCTCTCTTCTTTCCTATTTCCTCCATACTGTGCCTCTCTTCTTTCCTTTTACCTCCATACTGTGCCTCTCTTCTCCCCCTTTTACCTCCATACTGTACCGCTCTTCTTTCCTATTTCCTCCATACTGTGCCTCTCTTCTTTCCTTTTATTTCCATACTGTGCCTTTCTTCTTTCCTTTTACCTCCATACTGTGCCTCTCTTATTTCCTATTTCCTCCATACTGTGCCTCTCTTCTTTCCTATTTCCTCCATACTGTGCCTCTCTTCTTTCCTATTTCCTCCATACTGTGCCTCTCTTCTTTCCTTTTACCTCCATACTGTGCCTCTCTTCTTTCCTTTTACCTCCATACTGTGCCTCTCTTCTTTCCTTTTACCTCCATACTGTGCCTCTCTTCTTTCCTATTTCCTCCATACTGTGCCTCTCTTCTTTCCTATTTCCTCCATACTGTGCCTCTCTTCTTTCCTTTTACATCCATACTGTGCCTCTCTTCTTTCTTTATTTCCTCCATACTGTGCCTCTCTTCTTTCCTTTTACCTCCATACTGTGCCTCTCTTCTTTCCTTTTACCTCCATACTGTGCCTCTCTTCTTTCCTTTTACCTCCATACTGTGCCTCTCTTATTTCCTATTTCCTCCATACTGTGCCTCTCTTCTTTCCTATTTCCTCCATACAGTGCCTTTCTTCTTTCCTATTTCCTCCATACTGTGCCTCTCTTCTTTCCTTTTACCTCCATACTGTGCCTCTCTTCTTTGCTTTTACATCCATACTGTGCCTCTCTTCTTTCCTATTTCCTCCATACTGTGCCTCTCTTCTTTCCTATTTCCTCCATACTGTGCCTCTCTTCTTTCCTTTTACCTCCATACTGTGCCTCTCTTCTCCCCCTTTTACCTCCATACTGTACCGCTCTACTTTCCTATTTCCTCCATACTGTGCCTCTCTTCTTTCCTTTTACTTCCATACTGTGCCTCTCTTCTTTCCTTTTACCTACATACTGTGCCTCTCTTCTTTCCTTTTACCTCCATACTGTGCCTCTCTTCTTTCCTTTTACCTCCATACTGTGCCTCTCTTCTTTCCTTTTACCTCCATACTGTACCTCTCTTCTTTCCTATTTCCTCCATACTGTGCCTCTCTTCTTTCCTATTTCCTCCATACTGTGCCTCTCTTCTTTCCTATTTCCTCCATACTGTGCCTCTCTTCTTTCCTTTTACCTCCATACTGTGCCTCTCTTCTTTCCTTTTACCTCCATACTGTGCCTCTCTTCTTTCCTATTTCCTCCATACTGTGCCTCTCTTCTTTCCTATTTCCTCCATACTGTGCCTCTCTTCTTTCCTATTTCCTCCATACTGTGCCTCTCTTCTTTCCTATTTCCTCCATACTGTGCCTCTCTTCTTTCCTTTTACCTCCATACTGTGCCTCTCTTCTTTCCTATTTCCTCCATACTGTGCCTCTCTTCTTTCCTATTTCCACCATACTGTGCCTCTCTTCTTTCCTATTTCCTCCATACTGTGCCTCTCTTCTTTCCTTTTACCTCCATACTGTGCCTCTCTTCTCCCCCTTTTACCTCCATACTGTACCGCTCTTCTTTCCTATTTCCTCCATACTGTGCCTCTCTTCTTTCCTTTTACCTCCATACTGTGCCTCTCTTATTTCCTATTTCCTCCATACTGTGCCTCTCTTCTTTCCTATTTCCTCCATACTGTGCCTCTCTTCTTTCCTATTTCCTCCATACTGTGCCTCTCTTCTTTCCTTTTACCTCCATACTGTGCCTCTCTTCTTTCCTTTTTACCTCCATACTGTGCCTCTCTTCTTTCCTATTTCCTCCATACTGTGCCTCTCTTCTTTCCTATTTCCTCCATACTGTGCCTCTCCTCTTTCCTTTTACCTCCATACTGTGCCTCTCTTCTTTCCTATTTCCTCCATACTGTGCCTCTCTTCTTTCCTTTTACCTCCATACTGTGCCTCTCTTCTTTCCTTTTACCTCCATACTGTGCCTCTCTTCTTTCCTTTTACCTCCATACTGTGCCTCTCTCCTTTCCTATTTCTTCCATACTGTGCCTCTCTTCTTTCCTATTTCCTCCATACTGTGCCTCTCTTCTTTCCTTTTACCTCCATACTGTGCCTCTTTTCTTTCCTATTTCCTCCATACTGTGCCTCTCTTCTTTCCTTTTACCTCCATACTGTGCCTCTCTTCTTTCCTTTTACCTCCATACTGTGCCTCTCTTCTTTCCTATTTCCTCCATACTGTGCCTCTCTTCTTTCCTATTTCCTCCATACTGTGCCTCTCTTCTTTCCTATTTCCTCCATACTGTGCCTCTCTTCTTTCCTATTTCCTCCATACTGTGCCTCTCTTCTTTCCTTTTACCTCCATACTGTGCCTCTCTTCTTTCCTTTTACCTCCATACTGTGCCTCTCTTCTTTCCTTTTACCTCCATACTGTGCCTCTCTTCTTTCCTTTTACCTCCATACTGTGCCTCTCTTCTTTCCTATTTCCTCCATACTGTGCCTCTCTTCTTTCCTATTTCCTCCATACTGTGCCTCTCTTCTTTCCTTTTACCTCCATACTGTGCCTCTCTTCTTTCCTTTTACCTCCATACTGTGCCTCTCTTCTTTCCTTTTACCTCCATACTGTGCCTCTCTTCTTTCCTTTTACCTCCATACTGTGCCTCTCTTCTTTCCTTTTACCTCCATACTGTGCCTCTCTTCTTTCCTTTTACCTCCATACTGTGCCTCTCTTCTTTCCTTTTACCTCCATACTGTGCCTCTCTTCTTTCCTATTTCCTCCATACTGTGCCTCTCTTCTTTCCTATTTCCTCCATACTGTGCCTCTCTTCTTTCCTATTTCCTCCATACTGTGCCTCTCTTCTTTCCTTTTACCTCCATACTGTGCCTCTCTTCTTTCCTTTTACCTCCATACTGTGCCTCTCTTCTTTCCTATTTCCTCCATACTGTGCCTCTCTTCTTTCCTATTTCCTCCATACTGTGCCTCTCTTCTTTCCTTTTACCTCCATACTGTGCCTCTCTTCTCCCCCTTTTACCTCCATACTGTACCGCTCTTCTTTCCTATTTCCTCCATACTGTGCCTCTCTTCTTTCCTTTTATTTCCATACTGTGCCTTTCTTCTTTCCTTTTACCTCCATACTGTGCCTCTCTTATTTCCTATTTCCTCCATACTGTGCCTCTCTTCTTTCCTATTTCCTCCATACTGTGCCTCTCTTCTTTCCTATTTCCTCCATACTGTGCCTCTCTTCTTTCCTTTTACCTCCATACTGTGCCTCTCTTCTTTCCTTTTACCTCCATACTGTGCCTCTCTTCTTTCCTTTTACCTCCATACTGTGCCTCTCTTCTTTCCTATTTCCTCCATACTGTGCCTCTCTTCTTTCCTATTTCCTCCATACTGTGCCTCTCTTCTTTCCTTTTACCTCCATACTGTGCCTCTCTTCTTTCTTTATTTCCTCCATACTGTGCCTCTCTTCTTTCCTTTTACCTCCATACTGTGCCTCTCTTCTTTCCTTTTACCTCCATACTGTGCCTCTCTTCTTTCCTTTTACCTCCATACTGTGCCTCTCTTATTTCCTATTTCCTCCATACTGTGCCTCTCTTCTTTCCTATTTCCTCCATACAGTGCCTTTCTTCTTTCCTATTTCCTCCATACTGTGCCTCTCTTCTTTCCTTTTACCTCCATACTGTGCCTCTCTTCTTTCCTTTTACATCCATACTGTGCCTCTCTTCTTTCCTATTTCCTCCATACTGTGCCTCTCTTCTTTCCTATTTCCTCCATACTGTGCCTCTCTTCTTTCCTTTTACTTCCATACTGTGCCTCTCTTCTTTCCTTTTACCTACATACTGTGCCTCTCTTCTTTCCTTTTACCTCCATACTGTGCCTCTCTTCTTTCCTTTTACCTACATACTGTGCCTCTCTTCTTTCCTATTTCCTCCATACTGTGCCTCTCTTCTTTCCTTTTACCTCCATACTGTGCCTCTCTTCTTTCCTTTTACCTCCATACTGTGCCTCTCTTCTTTCCTATTTCCTCCATACTGTGCCTCTCTTCTTTCTTTATTTCCTCCATACTGTGCCTCTCTTCTTTCCTTTTACCTCCATACTGTGCCTCTCTTCTTTCCTTTTACCTCCATACTGTGCCTCTCTTCTTTCCTTTTACCTCCATACTGTGCCTCTCTTATTTCCTATTTCCTCCATACTGTGCCTCTCTTCTTTCCTATTTCCTCCATACAGTGCCTTTCTTCTTTCCTATTTCCTCCATACTGTGCCTCTCTTCTTTCCTTTTACCTCCATACTGTGCCTCTCTTCTTTCCTTTTACATCCATACTGTGCCTCTCTTCTTTCCTATTTCCTCCATACTGTGCCTCTCTTCTTTCCTATTTCCTCCATACTGTGCCTCTCTTCTTTCCTTTTACTTCCATACTGTGCCTCTCTTCTTTCCTTTTACCTACATACTGTGCCTCTCTTCTTTCCTTTTACCTCCATACTGTGCCTCTCTTCTTTCCTTTTACCTCCATACTGTGCCTCTCTTCTTTCCTTTTACCTCCATACTGTACCTCTCTTCTTTCCTATTTCCTCCATACTGTGCCTCTCTTCTTTCCTTTTACTTCCATACTGTGCCTCTCTTCTTTCCTTTTACCTACATACTGTGCCTCTCTTCTTTCCTTTTACCTCCATACTGTGCCTCTCTTCTTTCCTTTTACCTCCATACTGTGCCTCTCTTCTTTCCTTTTACCTCCATACTGTACCTCTCTTCTTTCCTATTTCCTCCATACTGTGCCTCTCTTCTTTCCTATTTCCTCCATACTGTGCCTCTCTTCTTTCCTATTTCCTCCATACTGTGCCTCTCTTCTTTCCTTTTACCTCCATACTGTGCCTCTCTTCTTTCCTTTTACCTCCATACTGTGCCTCTCTTCTTTCCTATTTCCTCCATACTGTGCCTCTCTTCTTTCCTATTTCCTCCATACTGTGCCTCTCTTCTTTCCTATTTCCTCCATACTGTGCCTCTCTTCTTTCCTATTTCCTCCATACTGTGCCTCTCTTATTTCCTATTTCCTCCATACTGTGCCTCTCTTCTTTCCTTTTACCTCCATACTGTGCCTCTCTTCTTTCCTATTTCCTCCATACTGTGCCTCTCTTCTGTCCTATTTCCACCATACTGTGCCTCTCTTCTTTCCTATTTCCTCCATACTGTGCCTCTCTTCTTTCCTTTTACCTCCATACTGTGCCTCTCTTCTCCCCCTTTTACCTCCATACTGTACCGCTCTTCTTTCCTATTACCTCCATACTGTGCCTCTCTTCTTTCCTTTTATTTCCATACTGTGCCTCTCTTCTTTCCTTTTACCTCCATACTGTGCCTCTCTTATTTCCTATTTCCTCCATACTGTGCCTCTCTTCTTTCCTATTTCCTCCATACTGTGCCTCTCTTCTTTCCTATTTCCTCCATACTGTGCCTCTCTTCTTTCCTTTTACCTCCACACTGTGCCTCTCTTCTTTCCTTTTTACCTCCATACTGTGCCTCTCTTCTTTCCTATTTCCTCCATACTGTGCCTCTCTTCTTTCCTATTTCCTCCATACTGTGCCTCTCCTCTTTCCTATTTCCTCCATACTGTGCCTCTCCTCTTTCCTTTTACCTCCATACTGTGCCTCTCTTCTTTCCTATTTCCTCCATACTGTGCCTCTCTTCTTTCCTTTTACCTCCATACTGTACCGCTCTACTTTCCTTTTACCTCCATACTGTGCCTCTCTTCTTTCCTTTTACCTCCATACTGCGCCTCTCTTCTTTCCTATTTCCTCCATACTGTGCCTCTCTTCTTTCCTATTTCCTCCATACTGTGCCTCTCTTCTTTCCTATTTCCTCCATACTGTGCCTCTCTTCTTTCCTTTTACCTCCATACTGTGCCTCTCTTCTTTCCTTTTACCTCCATACTGTGCCTCTCTTCTTGCCTATTTTCTCCATACTGTGCCTCTCTTCTTTCCTATTTCCTCCATACTGTGCCTCTCTTCTTTCCTATTTCCTCCATACTGTGCCTCTCTTCTTTCCTATTTCCTCCATACTGTGCCTCTCTTCTTTCCTATTTCCTCCATACTGTGCCTCTCTTCTTTCCTATTTCCCCCATACTGTGCCTCTCTTCTTTCCTATTTCCTCCATACTGTGCATCTCTTCTTTCCTTTTACCTCCATACTGTGCCTCTCTTCTTTCCTTTTACCTCCATACTGTGCCTCTCTTCTTTCCTATTTCCTCCATACTGCGCCTCTCTTCTTTCCTATTTCCTCCATACTGTGCCTCTCTTCTTTCCTATTTCCTCCATACTGTGCCTCTCTTCTTTCCTATTTCCTCCATACTGTGCCTCTCTTCTTTCCTTTTACCTCCATACTGTGCCTCTCTTCTTTCCTTTTACCTCCATACTGTGCCTCTCTTCTTGCCTATTTTCTCCATACTGTGCCTCTCTTCTTTCCTATTTCCTCCATACTGTGCCTCTCTTCTTTCCTATTTCCTCCATACTGTGCCTCTCTTCTTTCCTATTTCCTCCATACTGTGCCTCTCTTCTTTCCTATTTCCTCCATACTGTGCCTCTCTTCTTTCCTATTTCCCCCATACTGTGCCTCTCTTCTTTCCTATTTCCTCCATACTGTGCATCTCTTCTTTCCTTTTACCTCCATAGTGCCTTTCTGCGTTAGTCCCTTTTTTTTCTTACCTTTCTGTTAGCTTCTTTCTTCTCCTCTCTTCTGTCTTCTTTTTTCTTTCCTGGTCCTCTCTGCGCTGCTCCTCACTGAATGACAGGCGTGACTTGATGACGTCACGCCTGTCATTCAGTATCAACAGTGCAGAGAGGAGGGAGGAGGAGGGACGCCAGCGCCACAGTGAGTAGTGTATCTTTTTTTTTTTTTTTACTACCCGGCTCCCCCCACCAACGAAGGGAGCCCCGAACCCCCCCCCCCCCCCCCCGTTCGGCCGCCGCTACAAAGAAAAGTTTTAAAAAAAATCAGTAGAAGTTATGCGCGCGGCGGCGGGGGGCCCTCGGAGAGAGGGGGGCCCGGGGCACGTGCCCCCTGTGCCCCCCCCCTTAATCCGGCTATGGGTTGGAGGAGAATGGGATGGAGTGATTAACTGATATGGCTGGAGGAGGATGGGAAGTAAAGATGGAATGCTATAAGTTAGTGGAGGATGGGCTGGAGGGATGAAATGCTATATTTGGATGAAGATGGGATGGAAAGATGGAATGCTATAAGCTGGAGGAGCATGATGGGATGGAGGGATGAAATACTATGGCTGGAGGAGGATGGGATGGAAATATGGAATGCTATAAACTGGAGGAGTATGGGGAAGGATGAAATTATATGACTGGAGAAGGATGGGGTTTGAGGGATAAAATGCTATAGCTGGAGAGGAATGAAAATCAAGAGAAGACATACTATGGTAGGAGGAGTATGGGGTGGAGTGAAATACTATGACTGGAGGAGGATGGGTGTAGGATTAAATGCTATGACTGGAGAAGGATGGTATAGAGGGGTGGAATGCGGTAGCTGGGGGAGGGTGGGGATGTGTAGATAAAATTGTTTGGCTGGACGAGGATGGAATGGAAGGGTGAAATACTATAGATTGGAAGAGGATGTGGAAGGAGGACTGAGACAGAGTTTATGGTGGCTGTCAGCAATATTGCATTTAGATTAGTTATTTTATGTCAAACAATATAACAAAAACATCCAGTGAGTGGCAGCTCTGTTGGAGAAAACACCACGTCAACGCATTGTTATTGAGAGTGGTTGGAGGAGAATGGCCAGGTTCAAGATGACAGGATGGCAATAGTAGCTCAAATAACCATGTGTCACAACAGTTGCAGATATGCAGAAGAGCATCTCTGAAACACAACACATCAGACCTTGAAGTGGGTAGGTAACAGCAGCAGAAGACTGTGCCGGGTTTCGCTCCTGTCAGCTAAGAATGTGAAACTAAGGCTATATTGAGCATAGGTTCACCAAAACTGTTGCGGAAGATTGGGAAAAGTGTGACCAATCTGATGAATCTTGATTTCCACTGCAACATGCAGATGGTAGAGACACTACCAAAGGTCCTATTTTTTACGGTAACACGGTCTGATGAATCGTGGTCCTAGCTGCAGGGTTACCCGGAGAGTATACCTATATTGAGAGTATACTGTCTGACTACAAGCGCCGAGGTGGTTCCGTAGGGAATGGTTTAGATGGTAGAGACAAGCTTTGATGCAAACAACATGAACCCATGGATCCATCATGCCTTGTGTCAATGGTGCAGGCTGCTAGTGATGGTGTAACTCTGGGGGGAATGGTTTTTGGAACACATTGGTCCCCTTATTACCATTTGAGCATTGTTTAAATGCCACAGCCTACCTGATTATTGTTTCTAGCTATGTGGATCCCACAGTCTAAACATCTTCTAATGGCTACTTTCAGCAAAATAACACACCATGTCACAATGCACAGAACATATCAATTAGTTCAGTGTACACCAATGGGCTCCACAATCACTATATCCCAGTCCAAACAGTATCTTTTGGATGTAGTGGAATGGGAGATTCTCAGCATGACAAATCTGCAGCACCTGCATGATGCTATCATGTCAACATGAACCAGAATCTATAAGGAATGTTTCCAGTAACCTTGTTGAATCCACGCCATAGAGAATAAATGCTGTTCTACGGACAGAGAGGATTCCTAACGAGTACTAGAAAGGAGTACCTGGAAGGAGCAGCAGCCTTACAAAGGAACGCATACTGGAAATAATTTGTATATATACTTATTTATGGTGACAGCTTGTGCCCAAGGAACACTGTCAATATTATATTAATATATGGTATATATATTTATTAAATTTTACATTAAAGTTTATATAATTTTTTTTTCCTTTTTTAATTACCTATTATTTTTTACACTCTGATGAGCTCCTATAGGGAATGGGAGGCTCTGACAATTCTCTCATGTATGCTAAAGTTAGTAGACCCAGTGTCATTTGGATCTAATGGCATCTTATATGTAAGTTGCTATTAGAGACAGTTTTTTCGAATTCTAAAAGCATTAGTAGCAGCCAAGATCTGTTTAGGACCTCCCCGACACTCCAATAAGTTATGGGTGATATTGTCATGATGTTAATAAATATATTTACCTATGAAGCTGACCATATACTAGCCATAGAAAGAAAAATTACATTTGGATGTGAAATGTCACATTTCGCCGACACAATTTGGCTTTAAGTGTGTCCAGTTCTGTCCCAATCACACCATGAAGCAAAATGAATTGACAATCATCACCCCAGCTCTATTTGTAGACTATAAATTTGCAAAATGTAGATTTACAAATGCAATGCGTAATGCCAAGTGGTGGAGTGGCTGAAGCAAGAGTTGAACTCTGCACCTTTGTGAAATGTCTTTTTCCACCACACACGAAATTTCACAGAGGTTTTTCCTTTTTCTAATAGGTATGCTCATTATGAAACACAAACAATAGGGCATTTTCAGTAAATATAACATGGAGTATACCTCCCGGTAGAAATAATCCATTGGATGCAGTCTTCTGGAATGTTTCTGTCCACAGCCATAAATAGTGATTATAACAGAGGTATAATGGAAACAGAGAGATTGTTTCTATCCTTACACTGTAATAAATCTAAACACACCTCCAAAGCACAGCTTATCTAGAGGGTAATATCATATGTGTACTCTTTGTATCGCTTTTTGGTTCAATAAGTACCTAACAGTACTGTGTAAATTCACAGATAAACCCAATTACACCATGCAACTATTACCTATTATGCCTTTCTGCAATGTATACAACTATACTAATTCATTAACATCACCATTACTGGTCCATAAAAATTTCTCCCTCCAGAGGATTATGTTATATGATAAACAGCTTCTAAAAACAATGTAAACCTCACATCTGGAATGTCATAATGTCCCCTGAGTTCTGTATTCCTCTTGTTGCTCCATTTCCTCCCGTTCTTCTTCCTCCTCTCTGTGCTCATGATTTACAGACCTCCCATTGTGGCGGTGCCTCTCCCTCATCTTCCTCTGAACCATAGTAGCCCCTCTTCCTGTTAACTTCACCCTAGTATACCTCTTCTCCACCCTGTAGTAACCTTGCATGTGATTCTTGGTGTTGAAGTATTTCATGCCTTTGTCTTCAGACTAAAACTGAGCTGTTTCTTCTGCGAACCACGCTTCTTTTCTTCCTGTCCCTCATGGTTCCTGTGGTATCACCCCTTGCTGTTCCAGTGGTATCTTCTATCATGCTCACTTTCTCCTGAGCTGTCTTTTTCATTGTCATCACTAAAATGTTTTCTCTTCCATTTGGATATTTCAATCATCATGATGTCAATGGGTTTCCTAGCAACACCAGAAACCCAGAGCCTGATTCATTAAGGAAGGCAAATGCCTATACGTGGCAAATTTTATTTCAAATTGCTCTTTGCAGGCCCAGAACCGGACCATAGACCAGTGAACGCAAGTACATCCCATTAATCCTCGAGAGCAAAGGACCCTTATGACAGTCTACGATTTACGATACACATAGTCAGTGTACAGTGACGGCATGCCAAGCTTGAGCGAATGCAGCAGCGCCCAATTCAAACTTTGGGCATCTCCAAGGTACATGTTTTTCTGTTGTATCACTTGCACCAGCTACAGGTCAGGTGTAAGTGCCCAGTGATAGCGATGACGGTGGCGTATACATGCTAGAACATGTGTTTGCAATCAGCAGTAGCTGTAAAAATACATTTTAGGTACAGTAGACATCCTAATAAATGTATTTTGTGTGGTGGGGATAACTATGGGTCTGATTCATTAAGGAAAGTACTCTAGAGCCGTATTCAACAAGGGATGTATCTTCATATTCGCTTGAAGTTGAATATGGATGTGCGTATGTCCGAATTATGTGCATTTTCAAAAAAACGTTTAGGTTGGTCTTCAATGCATTAATGAATCATGGCTCCCGATGTGGACGTTGTTATCCGTTTGCATCCAGCGCATAGCATTCACTTTAACCACTGATTAAGTATATAATTGTCCACCTTCACTACCAAACCAATCTTCACATTTTGACAACATATCAGTTTAATTTTTCCCCCTTTCCCATTTCTTTCACCTTAGCATACACAAGTGGCTTTTGATGGAAGCTCATTTTTATTTAATGAGCATTACGTTGCAAAACAGTCAAAAATACTTTTAAAATGGTTTCATTTTTCACTTTGATATTTCTCCTAGTTACTTTTACACAGTTATTGCTAAACCAAATATTTCTGATACTGCTGTAGGGCCCAGGGACATAGATCTATTTTTTTAATTATTTTTTTTTACTCTCATTCTAAGCCTCTACTCACCTCAGTGAACAGTGACTTAAGCCCAAACACAAGTTGCACGCAACTTGCGGTTAAAAAAAGAACACGGAATCCATCCGTATTCCAATCTAAACGGATTCCAAGATGTGTTCCGATTCAAATCTGGGTGTAAGTAAGCTCTGCGTAAGCATTGTTAACAGACAGAACAAAGTGCTGTATACGCACAAGCTTATGTGCAATAAAAGGTCATATCAGAGCACAAATAAAAAAATAATACCATAAAATACACAAACAGTATAATCATGTACAAAAACATGGTTGGTTAAAAAATATACTGTATATAATTTTTTTACATTAAACAGGCTTTCATAAATCAACCACATATGCGTTGGAATGCCCACGGCATCACCTTAGTATACATTGCCAACGTCCATCTGTTTTTGTTATATAACTTTGCTCTTTCATGCAATACAATCTTTGATTTATGATTTTCCTTCTCCATTGTGCATAAAAATAAATAAATCATTTAAAAGCAGGCAGTATGCCCCCTCTCTCCTCACACAGCCCTAGGTCTCCCTGTTATAGTAACCAACCCCAGGCAAAAGACAGTACCCCCCCTTCCCAGAAGCTACCAGCTCAATGCTTTAAGCACCTGGTTCTTTCTGCCCCCCTGGACTATGGGGGCCGGTATAATTAACGGGATTGAAAACGCTGACATTAGTTCCAGTAGAAGTCCTTAACACCCCTCACACCTAAAAAAGTTAACTAAGACACAAACACTTAACAAATTACTCGCCATATTATTAAAGTACATTTCTCCTGTGATGCGTCATAGTCAAAAGAAAATGAAAATCTTTTCCACACCTGCACACGCACTCTATGAACATTCAAGGATTCCCCATCATCTCCCACCAATCATAAGCAGCAAGTGTTGTGATTGTCTGGTGTTGAGGGGGGCTCCCGGGTTTGACCTATTGGCTATTCATGGTACATTGGTCATTTTTATGGGAATTTTTCAGGCTTGTTGTATTTGTAGGACTGGAAATTTGAGCAGAGTACTTTACGCCAAATTCCACCAGCAAAATGTTGCTGCCAGATGTGGAATGAGACACGTATCCTGCAATTTTTTCATATATTTGCACTTTTAACTAGAGATGGTCACTGACCCCCGTGTTTTGGTTTTGGATTCGGTTTTGGATCTGGATTACCGTCGTGTTTTGGTTTTGGTTTTGGTTTTGCAAAACCGCCATTGCGTGTTTTGGTTTTGGTTTTGGTTTTGTTTGGTTTTGTTTTGCTATTTTTTGGGAAAATCCATGTTTTTGGGCCTAAATTAACCCAATTTAGTGCTCCAACTGTTTTAGAGACAAGTAATCTAATTGTTGAGGTAATAAATCATCCAAAAAAACTGTTTAATTCTTCGTTGGTAGGCCTATTCTACACACAAAACAGATTGTCTTCCTCTCCATCTATGCATATTGGCAATGCAGCCATCGTCTTTGAATGTATATTACACCCTACACTTATAGTTAAATATGTAAAGAAATGGAAAAAGCCAGTTTGGTTTCTGTCTCTCAAGGCACCCCTCCACTTGTATAAAATACTAAAAAATTCAGCCATTATAGACTGTACAATATTAATTGACATGGAGAAAGACAGTTTGGGGTCACTCTGTCTCTCTAGGCCCCCCTCCACTTGTATAAAATACCAAAAAATTCAGCCATTATAGACTGTACAATATTAATTGACATGGAAAAAGCCAGTTTGGTTTCTGTCTCTCTAGGCCCCCCTCCACTTGTATAAAATACCCAAAAATTCAGCCATTATAGACTGTACAATATTATGAAAAATGGACAAAGCCAGTTTAGGGTCACTCTGTCTATGACACCCTACCCTTAAGGATAAATTGCCCTAACAGCAGCCTTTCAAGATGGTATGTGATATGGAAATGCCACAAGTCCCTTTCCTCTTTGGGGGTAGATTGCACCCTACACTTACATAGAAAGTTTTAAAAAGATGTTATCGGCATCATCTTCAGCTTAATCCTCACCCTCATCAGTGTGTACGTCATCATCACAGACTATCAATTCATCGCCGCTTGAATCCGCCATTAGAGAACAGTCAGTGCTTGGATGTCTTGGATGGTGAAGGCCTTCCTCGTGGAAGATGTAGTTCATTTTTATAAACATCATTTTCTCCACATTTTTGGGAAGTAACCTTCTACGGCGATCACTGACTAAGTTCCCTGCTGTGCTGAACACTCGTTCAGAGTACACACTGGAGGGTGGGCAGCTTAGGTATTGCAAAGCAAGTTTGTACATGGGTTTCCAAATGGCCTGCTTTTCTTCCCAGTAAGGAAAGGGACTGTCTGACATTTCCATATCAACTACCTCTTGAAAGTAATCCTCCACCATCCTTTGCATGTTTATACTCATATTGGATGGAGTTATGGGCAAAGTGACACATTTTTTTGAAAAATCCTTCAAACCAGCCCAGATGTTAAATTGTTCTGGTCTGCCCCCTGTGTCTTCCCTGCTTCTTTTTTGGAAATTTAATTTTTTACGAGCAACAGCTTGAGAAAGTGAAGGAGGACACGTCGTCAAGCCGAGGCCCAGTTCAGCGGCCAACTTGCTGAGCAATAGCTCCTTGCAAAAGTTCACATCTCGCTCATTTACAAGTAAAGACTCAATGTAGGTTTTAAACCTTGGATCAAGCACAGTGGCCAAAACGTACTGATCCGAGTTCAAGATCTTAATAACTCGAGGATCATTGTGAAGCGAATTAAGTACTTGATCGACAAGGCCAACATACTTTGCTGAATTGCTTGCTTTCAGCTCCTCCTTCATTTTCTCAAGCTGCTTTTCCAATAGTCTAATTAAAGGAATGACTTGGCTCAAACTAGCAGAGTCTGCACTGACCTCACATGTCACAACTTCAAATGGTTTCAGCACCTTGCACAGCACTGAAAGGATTCCCCACTGTGCAAGAGTGAAATACATCCCCCCTCCTTTCCCAATGTCATGACTTGTGCAATATGCTTGGATGGCTTTGCGCTGTTCCTCCATCCTCTGAAGCATGTACAGGGTGGAATTCCACCGAGTTACCACCTCTTGCTTAAGTTGGTGGCAGGGCAAGTTAAACTGCTCTTGGAGCTGCTGTAATCTCCTACATGCTGTGGCTGAATGCCTGAAATGGCCTGAAATTTTACGGGCCACCGAAAGCATCTCCTGCACCTCACGGTTATTTCGTAGGAAGCTCTGCACCACCAAGTTGATGGTGTGAGCAAAACAGGGAATATGTTGGAAATCACCCAGCTGTAATGCTCGCACTATATTGTTGGCGTTATCTGAAATGACATACCCTGGGGAGAGTCCGAGTGGTATAAGCCATGCATCAATCACATCTCTCAGTTTGCGTAACAAATTGTCAGCCGTATGCCTGTTAGTGAAGCCGGTGATACAAAGAGTGGCCTGCCTGTGACAAATGTTACGTAGTGGTGTACATGCTGCTGCTGTTCCTGCTGGTGAAGGTGAATGACCAACCCAGTGGGCTGTCACAGTCATATAGTCTTTGGTTTGGCCACTTCCACTTGTCCACATATCTGTGGTTAAGTGAACAGTGGGCAGAATGGCATTTTTCAGCGCAATCTCTACATTTTTACACACTTTTTGGTATAGTTGTGGA
This sequence comes from Mixophyes fleayi, assembly GCF_038048845.1. Classification (NCBI taxonomy): domain Eukaryota; kingdom Metazoa; phylum Chordata; class Amphibia; order Anura; family Limnodynastidae; genus Mixophyes; species Mixophyes fleayi. The sequence goes on along the minus strand of NW_027447981.1, from coordinate 330,707 downwards.
ATAGCTTTACGGGAGAAATGGTGTCGCGATGGAATTCTGTAACGCGGACACAAAACCTCAATTAACTGTGAAAAACCAGCTGCGTTTATTGTGGAGATTGGACGCAGATCTAACACTAACATTGCAGCCATGGCGTCTGTGATTCGCTTGGCGACTGGGTGACTGCTGTCATATTTGCTTCCCCTCGCAAATGATTGTTTCACAGTTAATTGCTGAAATGTAGGACTGCTCATTTTATTCACCTGCCTCTGGGATGACGATTCACCCCCAGCAGCAGCAACAGCAGCAGCAGGACTAACGCTTTCTTCAGAGGAATCAATAATAGTGCCGGAGTCATCCAGCCTTAAGTGGGATGCCGGGCTAACTCCGAGCGCTACTGAGGATATTGATGAGGATGGTGTGGTGGGTGTATTTTGTAGCCGTCGGTATGTCGGTGAGCGGAGGGTCTTAGCTGATGAGGGAGTGCTTGTATTCTTTTGGGAAGAACTTTCAGCTTTTCCCAACACTTTGCCATGAACTCTCGTTAAATGGCGTAACATAGACGAGGTTCCAAGATGGTTAAGGTCCCTCCCTCGACTGACTGTGGCTTCACATACACTACAAATGGCTATACAATTGTTGTCTGGATTTGGGTAGAAATAATTCCACACATAAGAAGTGGATTTTTTTGTTTTATGCCCAGGCATGACAATGGCCTTTTTCTTGTCACGTGCCAGAACTGCTGCCACTGGTGCAGGACTTACACAAACAACCTCATCCTCATCAACATCCTCATTAGCGCCCTCGTCGCCTACACAAATCTCTTCCTCATCCTCTTCTAATTCCAAAGTGGCATCCTCAATTTGGGTATCACCGGCTACACTCGGGCTATTAAGGCACACATCAGCAGAATGCTCACGATTAGACATCCCACTGTTGGATGGACTCTCCACAGGGATTGTTGTCATTTGTGAATCAGAGCAAATATTCTCCTGTAATGCCTCACTGTTATCTTGCAGCTCAGCTTTGACGCGTAACAGTAGTTGTGCACCAATTGTAGGCTGGGTAACTTTTTGGGATCTGCCACTAATAGCCAAAGGTGAAGGCCTCATTCTCTCTTTGCCACTGCGTGTGTAGAATGGCATGCTTGCAATTTTTTTTTTATCGTCACTTAACTTTTGCTCAGTTACACTTCTTTTTCGCTTCAATACAGTAAATTTTTTTTTGGTTTTTGTTTTTTGCACTAATTTGAAAACACTCTGTTGTTTGACATCGCCTTGGCCAGATGACGTACTGGGAACACTAACATCAGGACTGGTGACAGAACCTGGTTGCTCATTTAGATCATATGTGGACTGCTTTGAATCCATTCTGAGCGCAAACCACTGGGGAGTGCTAAAAATTATTTAGTAGATTCTGCTGACAGTTATGACTTTTGACAGCCAGAAATATTAATGCACAATTAGGGAGGACACCCCAAAAACACTGAGGAGTGCTAAAAATTATTTAGTAGATACTGCTGACAGATATGACTTTTGACAGCCAGAAATATTAATGCACAATTAGGGAGGACACCCCAAAAACACTGAGGAGTGCTAAAAATTATTTAGTAGATACTGCTGACAGATATGACTTTTGACAGCCAGAAATATTAATGCACAATTAGGGAGGACACCCCAAAAACACTGAGGAGTGCTAAAAATTATTTAGTAGATACTGCTGACAGATATGACTTTTGACAGCCAGAAATATTAATGCACAATTAGGGAGGACACCCCAAAAACACTGAGGAGTGCTAAAAATTATTTAGTAGATACTGCTGACAGATATGACTTTTGACAGCCAGAAATATTAATGCACAATTAGGGAGGACACCCCAAAAACACTGAGGAGTGCTAAAAATTATTTAGTAGATACTGCTGACAGATATGACTTTTGACAGCCAGAAATATTAATGCACAATTAGGGAGGACACCCCAAAAGCACTGAGGAGTGCTACAAATTATTTAGTAGATACTGCTGACAGATATGACTTTTGACAGCCAGAAATATTAATGCACAATTAGGGAGGACACCCCAAAAACACTGAGGAGTGCTAAAAATTATTTAGTAGATACTGCTGACAGATATGACTTTTGACAGCCAGAAATATTAATGCACAATTAGGGAGGACACCCCAAAAACACTGAGGAGTGCTAAAAATTATTTAGTAGATACTGCTGACAGATATGACTTTTGACAGCCAGAAATATTAATGCACAATTAGGGAGGACACCCCAAAAACACTGAGGAGTGCTAAAAATTATTTAGTAGATACTGCTGACAGATATGACTTTTGACAGCCAGAAATATTAATGCACAATTAGGGAGGACACCCCAAAAACACTGAGGAGTGCTAAAAATTATTTAGTAGATACTGCTGACAGATATGACTTTTGACAGCCAGAAATATTAATGCACAATTAGGGAGGACACCCCAAAAGCACTGAGGAGTGCTACAAATTATTTAGTAGATACTGCTGACAGATATGACTTTTGACAGCCAGAAATATTAATGCACAATTAGGGAGGACACCCCAAAAACACTGAGGAGTGCTAAAAATTATTTAGTAGATACTGCTGACAGATATGACTTTTGACAGCCAGAAATATTAATGCACAATTAGGGAGGACACCCCAAAAACACTGAGGAGTGCTAAAAATTATTTAGTAGATTCTGCTGACAGATATGACTTTTGACAGCCAGAAATATTAATGCACAATTAGGGAGGACACCCCAAAAACACTGAGGAGTGCTAAAAATTATTTAGTAGATACTGCTGACAGATATGACTTTTGACAGCCAGAAATATTAATGCACAATTAGGGAGGACACCCCAAAAACACTGAGGAGTGCTAAAAATTATTTAGTAGATTCTGCTGACAGTTATGACTTTTGACAGCCAGAAATATTAATGCACAATTAGGGAGGACACCCCAAAAACACTGAGGAGTGCTAAAAATTATTTAGTAGATACTGCTGACAGATATGACTTTTGACAGCCAGAAATATTAATGCACAATTAGGGAGGACACCCCAAAAACACTGAGGAGTGCTAAAAATTATTTAGTAGATACTGCTGACAGATATGACTTTTGACAGCCAGAAATATTAATGCACAATTAGGGAGGACACCCCAAAAACACTGAGGAGTGCTAAAAATTATTTAGTAGATACTGCTGACAGATATGACTTTTGACAGCCAGAAATATTAATGCACAATTAGGGAGGACACCCCAAAAACACTGAGGAGTGCTAAAAATTATTTAGTAGATACTGCTGACAGATATGACTTTTGACAGCCAGAAATATTAATGCACAATTAGGGAGGACACCCCAAAAACACTGAGGAGTGCTAAAAATTATTTAGTAGATACTGCTGACAGATATGACTTTTGACAGCCAGAAATATTAATGCACAATTAGGGAGGACACCCCAAAAGCACTGAGGAGTGCTACAAATTATTTAGTAGATACTGCTGACAGATATGACTTTTGACAGCCAGAAATATTAATGCACAATTAGGGAGGACACCCCAAAAACACTGAGGAGTGCTAAAAATTATTTAGTAGATACTGCTGACAGATATGACTTTTGACAGCCAGAAATATTAATGCACAATTAGGGAGGACACCCCAAAAACACTGAGGAGTGCTAAAAATTATTTAGTAGATACTGCTGACAGATATGACTTTTGACAGCCAGAAATATTAATGCACAATTAGGGAGGACACCCCAAAAACACTGAGGAGTGCTAAAAATTATTTAGTAGATACTGCTGACAGATATGACTTTTGACAGCCAGAAATATTAATGCACAATTAGGGAGGACACCCCAAAAACACTGAGGAGTGCTAAAAATTATTTAGTAGATACTGCTGACAGATATGACTTTTGACAGCCAGAAATATTAATGCACAATTAGGGAGGACACCCCAAAAGCACTGAGGAGTGCTACAAATTATTTAGTAGATACTGCTGACAGATATGACTTTTGACAGCCAGAAATATTAATGCACAATTAGGGAGGACACCCCAAAAACACTGAGGAGTGCTAAAAATTATTTAGTAGATACTGCTGACAGATATGACTTTTGACAGCCAGAAATATTAATGCACAATTAGGGAGGACACCCCAAAAACACTGAGGAGTGCTAAAAATTATTTAGTAGATACTGCTGACAGATATGACTTTTGACAGCCAGAAATATTAATGCACAATTAGGGAGGACACCCCAAAAACACTGAGGAGTGCTAAAAATTATTTAGTAGATACTGCTGACAGATATGACTTTTGACAGCCAGAAATATTAATGCACAATTAGGGAGGACACCCCAAAAACACTGAGGAGTGCTAAAAATTATTTAGTAGATACTGCTGACAGATATGACTTTTGACAGCCAGAAATATTAATGCACAATTAGGGAGGACACCCCAAAAACACTGAGGAGTGCTAAAAATTATTTAGTAGATACTGCTGACAGATATGACTTTTGACAGCCAGAAATATTAATGCACAATTAGGGAGGACACCCCAAAAACACTGAGGAGTGCTAAAAATTATTTAGTAGATACTGCTGACAGATATGACTTTTGACAGCCAGAAATATTAATGCACAATTAGGGAGGACACCCCAAAAACACTGAGGAGTGCTAAAAATTATTTAGTAGATACTGCTGACAGATATGACTTTTGACAGCCAGAAATATTAATGCACAATTAGGGAGGACACCCCAAAAACACTGAGGAGTGCTAAAAATTATTTAGTAGATACTGCTGACAGATATGACTTTTGACAGCCAGAAATATTAATGCACAATTAGGGAGGACACCCCAAAAACACTGAGGAGTGCTAAAAATTATTTAGTAGATACTGCTGACAGATATGACTTTTGACAGCCAGAAATATTAATGCACAATTATGGGGGACACCCCAAAAGCGCTGGGGAGTGCCAAATATGAAGAAAAAATAATAAACCTCTATCCTCCTCTCTGCACTAGCGATTTTGGTTAGAGCAATTGCAAGAACAATATTGTATTCTCTGTCCCTGCTCTAATTAGCCTATGACTACACCCTGCTCTCTCCCTCTGTCAAATGGCGATGGATTGCTGTGGAGGCGTGTATTTATAAAGTTGAAGTATCGCGAGAACCGAGTCCCGAGATCCGACAACGTCACAATGACGTTCGGCCTCGATTTGGATTCGGAATGGGCGGGAGAGTACCGAGCTGCTCAGCTCGGTACTCGGATACCCAAAGTTCGGGTGGGTTCGGTTTTTTGGAGAACCGGACCCGCCCATCTCTACTTTTAACACATTTGTAATATTTATTATATTTTATTCATTTAATTTTTGGAGACCCTTTAAAATAAAGGAAGGTGTCTATATCTGTCCTGCACAATAACTCTATTTGATCTACTGTTATCTTGATCTCATAGCATTACATTACATTTAAAGTACTATGAGATTAAGGTTACATTTGAGCTAATAGTGCTTGGACATTCCCTGCACTACCAAAGGATTCCCCACACATAAGGTGATGTCACAGTGATGTCATCATGTTGCCTAAAAAAACACCTGAAACTGTTCCACATTCCGAACACAGCGCTCTGGAGAGGTGCAGTTGAGGTACAGCAAGGCACATGTTACTGCTGCGATCCGTATTGTTACTCCTCTGGCTGTGTGCTAAAGAGCATCTATTCTCTAAGCTGCTGTAATGGTAGCTGAAATGTATTATTTATTTAAAGGTTCTTCCACAAGACATATTTGTAGCCTTGTTTGAGTGGTATTTATGAGACAGACTAGAAGTGCTCAGGGATTATGACATCATACAGACTCCTGCAGGAGCTGAGCAGGGGACAGCTGAGTCACATAATCCCCCTCCCCCTTTGTGTGCGAATTCCGAGCATTCTTACTAAGCTTCGACTTTACTGCAGAACTTAATTCTAAGCTGCCAAGTCTCCAGACTTTGGCACAAAGAAAAAGGATTCATACAGGACGACTAAACCTAATATACAAATTGGCTTATATAAGAAGGCTACAAATATCATTCCTAAGTAGAAATGTAAAAATGTCTGAACTGAAGATATTTGAGATACACTAAAAATGATTTTTAACACACGTTACGCTATGGTGTAAATAATTTTTCAGATCAGTGATGTCCATGTTTCACCAATTTGAACTATAAAGTGGAGGGATTAACGCACGAAAATATATCAAAAATGCATGCACACTTTTGAGGGTTTTTTTAAAAATGTAATATATATTGTATATATCTGTAATCGTCAATGGGAACTAGCACAGACACCTTGTGCAACATGTACAGTCAAATAACCTTAAAAATGAATTCTCAGCAATTGACGTTTGGTACTGTATATTCGAACATGATAAACAGTTAAATATACTGTAACATGTTTATGATTTGAAAACCTACTTAAAAGAAAGCAAGCAGAAAGCAATGAAGACATGTGCTCTTTGCTTTTGGTCTGCAATTCCAGTCCTTTGATGTTTTCATTCTGATCTACATATAATAAGGAAAAACTCCAGTGCCATTAGTAGAAAACACGTGAAGGCAGATTATAATAAACTCTTTAGGCTGGATACACACTACAGGTTTTTCACCCAATTATCATGCCAATCACACGATAAAACAACTGTTCAGGCTGATATCGCATAGTGTGTACACTATCATTCCAAAGCACATTGAATTGTTTGATTTTGCTTTATAAACAAACTAAAATATTGTTCCACAATGGAGCAATGTCGTTCCAATTCTGCAGTTTGTATGCACTCCCGACCAGATCTCCATAGTGTTTACAGTGTCATGCTTTTTTCAGCCGATGGTTATGACAGATGAAGAGCACAGATCTCAAGGTAAATCTTGTAAAATGTATATAGTGTGTACACATGAATCAACATGTTGATCGGGGCTATCAGTCGTTGGTAAAATCGTTAACGATATTGCATCGTAAATGAGATGTGGAAAGGGCAATGTGGAAAGTATCATCATGACTGGTGCCAGCAGCTGCTTGGGTTCTCCCCGTTTCAATTATGTAGCGTCTCGACCAAACTGTCGCGTGAATTCGTAAGAACACAGAGACTTGAACTTATTAAGTGTAATTTAATATGGAAAATACATCCACAATGCTTAAGATTAAACAGGTAACAAAAGGCATACAAATATAATGCAATTGTTTCTTAGAAAATGAAAAGGATAAAACACAGAATTGATACCTCACTTATAATCAAGGTTCTGTTGCTGGGAGAAGCAGGAAAAATGGGACCTCTTCAATATCGAATTGACTCCCTCAGAGAGAACCGCAAGTTACATTTTCACTACAGTTTTAAAACCAAGCTACAGGGCCCACAACCCCCCTTCCTGTGAGGTCAGAACCAATAGGACTGTAGAATGCAAATTAGGGTTTTATGATTCTGCTGTAGAGACAGGTTTTTGTCACTCTATCCTAACTTCTCACCCATATGACTTACAAACCTGATTTTACCTCCACACAACAGGTCATAAGTTTCCCTTCATCTGCATACCACACATGCTTCTGGTATGTATGATATTGGAGAAAATGATATGATATTTTCCTGTGACCCTATTCAGCTTGAATCTGTCATTACCATACAACCCTGTCTCTGCAGTCGGCATGTCTGGGGCCTCCCAAACATGTGTTAGATTTCATTGTCTTGCAAGAGATATCCTCAAAGGCTTTCACAGTTGCGTCCTGTCATAAATGGTACAAGGTGCTACCCTTATCTACCAGCCCCCTCTGGGTAGTTTAACATAAACAACCCCACTGATCTAACAGCTTCTAAGAGAGCCATGTCACACTATTTCTAGGAATTAATTCACAAACATATTTGCCGATTTATGCCTAAAAATTAGCTTGCACATGACACTACCAAACATTTTACATTTCAGAAAAATTATTAACTACAGGTTAATCCACAATATTACCCTTAGATGTGGCAAGATCTGTCATAAGGTACATTGTTAGTCCACATCTGGCGTGCCTGTCTTTCTGCCCCCCCCCACCCTGCCCCCTCTCTCGTCCAGTGAGATCAATGTTGGGAAGTATGCCAAACTTATGCACTTTTTCATGTCTACGATAGCATGCCAGCATTGCAATAGCATAATAAAAGGTAATTTTGTGATACACGCCCATTTACCTGTGCCAACTCCCATACATAGCACAGACAAGCAAAAGAATTCAACTACAGCTCAATAAACATAAAAACTGAATTAAAGTGGATGACTCTAAAAAAAGAAAATACAATAGACAAGAGCTAAAACAGACATAGTTTTTTGTAAGTTACAAGAATGGTGATTGGGAAAATAGGTGTAGTTAATTTATCAAGTTATTTAGAGTTGTGTATGAATATTTATTCTTACTATTGTGAATAGTATATACACCCCAAACTTTATTCTGTTAAAGAATATTTAGCAATAAACACTGTGAATTTCACATTATATATCATAATATCTGTGAATAATTTTATTACTCATTATTTCTATTTCTAGGGTGCCGTTTTAGCTCAAAACACTTTAAAGTGTTTTGGAAGAATACAATCTCAATCCAATATCTTATCTTATATGTAGAACTAGGTTACATTAATCATAGCTGAAATGCATTGAAGTGTCCACCATAACTGTGTTTATGCCACACTTACCCTTAGGTTTCTGCAATATGGAAAGAGATGAGCAAAAAGCGTTTAATCATGTAGAGCCAGCATCAAAATTAGATTCATTCTTATACTAAGATCCATACTTACATTTGTAATTATTCTTTATGTGGTTTAAAGGACAATAGATATACTAGTAATTTATTTGTAATGCTTAATTTGTGGTTGTTTAGACATGACCAACAAAAGACAATGGCTGTTCATTATGACGAGTAGAGTGAAGAAACCCACACAGAACAATATATAACTTCTATTCAACCCCATTAACTGTTACATGAGGATTAGTTACTGGATTATATTTGTGATGGCCTACCATCTGTTTTCTTCTCTAAATCACAGACAGAATTGGAGAGATCAATGGGCGGTTAGGTTGTGGCCAGAGACTCACTGTTTGCCTTTAAACACGTTGCCCTTTTAAATTTCGCTGACAAAGTTACCGAATATTGTCAATTTTCAAAAATCGAAGCATAATACATTTACCCCTAGGAGTGAAAGCATGAATGTCATTACGGACTTGAGCTTTAGAGCCTTATGATTGGGTGGGTTAGGCTCCAAGTATTCTAAGAAATTAAAAATAAATTTGATTCTGGTCTTGTTAAATTTAGACTGGGCCTTGTCAACTGATCTACCAGTTCAGTTAAAGGTGTTTTCCATGTTTCAAATATTTCATAGCTTAAGGTGAGGGGAGCAGTATGAGAATTACAGATCTATTTGTGTTTTAAAAATGAATCATTCATATCTTATTTTTATGGTATACATTTTTAGGCTTTCTGTTGCAATCTCAGCTAGAAAGATCTGAAAGGCATATTGCTCACAATCAGGGGCAGGCTGGGCTGGGGGGCAGGGAGGCATTTGCCCCCGGGCCGGTCCAATAGCGGGCTAACTTGGGCTGGGTCATGAGATCTTGTTATACTAAATTTCTTTAAAAATAATTGTTGCTTGGTAATTTTGTCATACAGACAGAAGAGATTGCCAAGTTTTTGTACCTACAATTCGTTACAATGAGAAACCCTTTGTTGTGAAACAAGGTATTTAAACTGTCTTTACCACCAGGTATCTCAATTCTCAAAGGGAAGAAGGATGTGCCCACTGTTATTTTTAGCCCTATGTTACCCTGGTGTTCACATGTACAATATGAGATGGGTACCGAGCACTTTCAAAAAATGTTACGCCGAACCAGGATGCTCCATGGTTATAACATTTATGTGCAATTTATACTATATGTTTCAAATGTGTCATTATATACCCTGTCTGTGAATGAGCTATTGATAACGTATGTTTGCACGTTCGGCCTCGATTAGGATTCGGACCCTGTGGGAGAGTACCGAGCTACTCAGCTCGGTACTCGGATACCCAAAGTTCGGGTGGGTTCGGTTCTCGGGGAACCGGACCCGCCCATCTCTACTGCACAGTCACTCTGAAGTATAAAAGTAAACGGTTCAAAGCATGTTTACTGATTGTGGAAAATAATGTGCAGCCAATTTTAGGTTTAAGTTCCTGCAAGAAACTTAACTTAATAAAGAAAGTCTTTATGATGAAATCACAAGTAAACGATGAGTGCAGTCATGGTTTACAGTGACATATTTGAAGGTTTAGGATGTTTGCCTGGTGAGCATAAGAAAAACATAGATGAACCTGTAATATACACCTGTTGAAAGTGCCATTTGCAGTGAGAGAAAAATTTAAAAATGAACTAAACCGCATGGTAGCCCTAGGTGTGGTAGAGAAAGTTGACGAGCCTACAGATTGGGTACGTTTATTAGTAATAGTGGAAAAGAAAAATGGACAGCTCAGAAAATGTCTGGATTTTAGAGACTTAAACAAAGCCATTAAAAGAGAACATTTCAAACTACCAACCAGAGATGAAATCATGTCGCAATTTGCTGTAGCAAAAGGGTTCTCTAAATTAGACTCATCATCAGTGTTCTGGCATATGAAGATAGATGAAGCCAGTTTAAAGCTGTGTATGCACATTTTATATGCCAGAACACTGATGATGATTTAACCCTGCTCCCGTCACATCACCCTAAGGTATGGGCATGCTATGGGAATAGTCTGTTACATGCAGACATATGTTGTGGTGGTCCAATGAGGCGGGACAGAGGTATACTGAGAGGGACAGAGTTATAATGAGGGGGACAGAAGGTGACAAAAGTACCACGAGAAGGGTGCAGTTTTGTTACAATATATATATATATATATATATATATATACATACACATGCGCACCACAATGCCCCCCTCATCACATCTCTGATCACCATCATCATACCACTGTTCCCCCCTCCTCACAACTCTCTCCCCCTCAGTACAACTCTGTCACCCTCAGTACAACTCTATCCCCCCTCAGAACACCTCTGATCCCCTTCATCACACCTCTGTCCCCTTCATCACACCTCTGTCCCCCTCATTACACCTCTGTCTCCCCTCATCATTCCTCTATCCCCCCTCAGAACACCTCTGATCCCCTTCATCACACCTCTGTCCCCCTCATTATAACTCTGTCCCTCTCAGTATACCTCTGTCCCGCCTCATCACACCTCTGTCCCCCCTCATTACACCTCTGTCCCCCCTCATCACACCTCTGTCCCCCCTCATCACACCTCTGTCCCTCCTCATTACACCTCTGTCCCTCCTCATTACACCTCTGTCCCCCCTCATCACACCTCTGTTACCCTCATTACAAAATACTTTACTTACCTTCCTATGGACTGGTCTCCTCTTCTGTCTGCAGTTTCTCCGGCCGCACCTCATCACTGACAGCATCAGGACGTGATGACGACGCCACGCCCGACAGTCAGTCAATGAGGAGGCAGGAGGAGAGAGTCAAGCTCTGGGCTAAAGAGGGGCAATTACCGCCCATCAGCCCTTGAAGAAAAGCAGCTGGACTGCTTATCTAAGAGTCAGTGCTGCGCCTGGTGGAACACTGGCTTTTAGATGTGAAAATTAAGCTTTGGGTCACGGGAGGAAGGGGTTTCCGGGCAACTGGAAGACCCCCCCTCCCCCTGTGTCTGTGCCTAAATTGTATGAGTGCTTCAGCCACAGAAGTGGGGGAAAAGTGGCACCTTCAAAGTAAGGAGGATATGAAGGTGCAGTTCCTGGAGGAGGAAGGAGTGGAGGAGCCGTCCTGAAAAGGTGTTTCAGATAGTGGATGTGAAAAATTGGCATCACTTTTTGTAATTTGAGCTGGTGGCACATAAAACAAACCAGACTTTTTGCTGCAGTCCAAGAGGATCCTGCTGTAGCTCCTCTGACCACAGTTCAGAGTCTGCCCTCAGCCTCTTCTCATTCTGGTTGGAATGTCAGCTTTAGTTCTCCCTTGATCCAAGATTACTAACCTGATTAACAACTTAAAGAACAGTTCACACCTGTGATATGAAAGTAAATATATTTTAATTGTTCCAGAGGTGAGAACTATACATTAGGCTAGCCCAGGTAAGTCTTTTTTGTACATTAACTCTTTATTTATAAAAGAGTGAATGTGGGTTCAAAAGGCAAAGAAAAGAACTTGGTATAGAGATGGATATAAAAATGCGCGAAAAAGTCATTTAAAGTATCGAAAACATATAATCCAAATATTTATTGTATTCATGTCAACTGTTAATAATATAGGCATTCATAATAAACAGTTAAAAAAAATGTTTTTATTTTATTTTATTTCCATGAAATACATTTATTAGGATGTTCTCAATGTCTAGTGAGTATAAAATACATTTTTACAGTTGCTCCTGATTGCAAACACATGTTATAGCATGCATACAAGACTATCATTACTACTGATCAGGACTTGGACTAGTCTGTGGCTGGAGCAAAAGGCAAAACTCTCCTTCTGCCCCCCTTTTCCCCCATTCACTACCCAAAATTGCAGGCTGTAGTAAGTGTCCTTTGCATTTGAAGACAGAAGGGACAGGGCTGCGTTCACGGACTTATGTCTTGGATCTGGGCATGTGCAGAGTAATTTTGCATACGATACACTCAAAATCGGCAGATACATGCCTTGGTGAATTAGGCCCTGTGTGATATACTGTATAAAGTAGGGTGTATGGAACAGTTTATAACTCTATACTCAACGGTGAGAAAAGATATGGTTATCGCGGCCATTATCCATCATACAGACAAGGAAGAGGCACAGCCTGAGTATAGGATACTTACTCAGCCTACGGTTCTGGGACTGAACAGGGCGTTGATGAGCGTTTGGCCGTAGTCAGTTTACAGTAAGGATGTGATAAAACTCAAGCGCACGCAGCCACATCCTAATCAAGCTCTGGACATCACAAAGTTATCTGTCTGTCACATCTCTTGCTCCAGCTACAGGGCTAGTCTAAGTCCTGAGGATATACAGCTATAACATACAAACAGGAGCAACTGTAAAAATATATTTAATGTTCAGTAGACATTAAGAATATCCTAATAAATGTTCTATCATTAATGCCCATATCATTAACAGGTGACATTAGTTCAACATCTATAATCCACAGAGGTATTGGGCGCATCCTGCAGGGTCTTGTGTAGTAGAGAAGATCAGATCTACACCTGAATTCATCAGATCAATGAACAAATGCTCGATGCGCTCAGAATGTGCACCTGGGTGAATCATAGTAAACACATTTATTGTACAATATAATGTGTAAAATGAGCACAGACATCACTAACATGCACTCCATACACAGTATATGGCACAACAAACCTTGTACTATGAGGTTAAACACATGAACAAAGCAAAGTACTTGTGGTATTTGCCTTGGTTGAAAGTCAGCAATAATATTTGAGTCACTGATATATTTAGGAAGCAAAATCAGGGCTACATTTTATAATTTATATACCAGGATTTTGCTTTGTATATGATTTATTGTCCAAACTGATAACATGTAATGTGACATAGCAACACTTCTCTAGTTCATGTTTAAGGTATTGGAGCGAATGATGAGAAGGATAATAACAATGACAATAATGCTGATATCATTGGTGATAGTGAAGATCTGGTGACATTCTCTAGAATCACAAATTGGGCAGAAAAACTATAGATTTTCCCTTGACATAGACATTGAACTACATGTCTGCTGTATCATACCAACTTTAGGGTGACTGCTCTATGCTGGTAACATCTGTGTATAAAGCAGGTACAGATGTGTTTGAAAAGATTTAGCAACTAGATATTTGTCATGTCAGTTCTGTACAAGCCATTAATCCCCAAAATAATGCAGATTCAACAATCACGAAAGTCACCATATCTAAAGCTATATGTTTGCTAATTATATGTCTAGGGAGAGTCCTCTAGAATTTGCTGTACTTTTTACTCTGTTGCCACGACTGTAAAGTTTAAAAAAATGTTAAAAATCAGATAAGGTCTGAGATTATCAGGGATAAAAAATGGGGATACTAGATGTAATAATATACTGTATGATATACACAGACATATTGTAAGGATTCTCATAGACACTCATAGGGACCGATGTCCGTCTGGGCACATTTGCGGGTGCTACTCTACACTGATATAAATAATTTTCCTTTGCACCTCTATGGGATTTAAATAATACTCTGTGATGATGCATCGCTACAGAGCGCCCTCCCAACCATTTCGGAGTCACTTAGTGGCACATGACTTAGACATGAGTACACACGTCATGCAGTCTTCAGGTTATTGAAATCCAAGGAAATATTCATAATAATTCACAGTATTAGTTGTTATTCTTTATAAAATACAAGATGTCCTAAAGAACACTGAAATGATGACATAAGAACGCAGTGATTATACAGATAATATATACTATATATTAGAATTCCTTGTGTATTACATCTATGAATTTTGACACTATGGACACTTCCAATACGATAAAATATGATAATTCAGAGATGTTTTTTCACAGTGTTAATAACAGAGACTATCAGCAGCTCCAAGCTTTAATCTTTGCTATTGATGAGATTAACAGTAACCCGGACATTCTGCCCAATATTACTTTGGGATATCATGTGTACGATTCTTGTGGAAACATAATTAAAGTTATAAAAGATGTTCTACAGATAATATCTGGGCACGAGAAGGAAGCTCCTAATTATGTATGTATGGAACATGGTAAACTGGCTGGGTTTATTGGAGATAAACTGTCTCCCACTACACTTCCCATGGCACAATTACTGAATGTCTATGGATATACGCAGGTAATTGCTGTAAAGTGCATATGTGAGGATTATGTAGTAGATCTAATGACTGGTTGTTATTTTCTGTTGAATTCATGTATGACAATGTATATTGTATGTAGCCTTGTAATGTAACCTCAACGTGTGCTTTGCTAGGTGACATGAGTTTGAACTTATGCAAGTGTCATTAATCTGTTGAAAATAGCCAAACCAGGGAGAGATAGGATCTTGGAGAAGTTTGAAGCCCAAAGTTGAAAACTATATAAGCAGAATGAGCAAAGGTGAGAATTCAAGGTCCTGTGGACATTCCGATCTCAGCTCACATGGAAACACTGTGACATTTGAGAGATCAATCTGTCATAATTGACAGCTAAACTCCAAAGGTGGGGGGTGAAAACTATGTGGAAAAAGGGTTTAAAATGTTCTGCCTTAGATAATAATGTGTGCATTTTCATGGGGGGTCTATCAAGACTGAAAAATTCCATCCTATTTAATTGTGTCCCCTTTAGACACCAGGGGGACACCAGGGATATTGTGCCTATAGCAACCAATCAGATTCTAGCTGTCACTTTGTAGAAAGCAATAGATAAATGATAACTAGAATCTGATTGGCTGCTATAGGCAACACCTCCACATTTTCAAACCCGCAGATTAGTAAATCTAGCCCCAGGTCTTACTTAGTAAATAGTACTCTGGTTTAATTTCCTATTTTATTTTATGAAACTGATTTGTGCAACATATTGTATGTTTTGTTATTAATTTTTGTAAATAAACCTTGGAAACATTTTTCAGATTAAATAAATCTTATTTAGCATATTCTCCGTGATACTATGTGAACTTACAAAGCACCGGGAGGCTCATGCTATATGTGTATGTGATTTAAGTGTGTAACAATAATAAGTGGTGTTGGTGAACATAAGGATGCCAGAGTAAATCCATCATGGTGGCAGAAAAGGTGTATTCATTGTTAAGTAACTAAGGTAACAGCAATCACGGCCAGCTGTTCAGATTTCTGTATCTGAGACAGGCTGGGGTGTTCGTGACAGCATCAAAATTAATATACTCTTTTATTTTATTCTCTAAATATTTATTATTTCACAACCAGCAGAAAAAAGTCCCTTGCTGAAAAATAACCTAGTAAGACAAACCACTTTACATGTCCCGATGACAAATGGCCTATTATACATTTTGCATTTACCAGGATATTTTTCAATCAGGAAGTAAAAACAAATAAAGACATTCGAACTCAATGGTTCTGCTGAGGAAGTTTAGATAATGAGTGCTGGACATCTCGAGAGGCCAATAAAATAGTAGAAAGAGGGCAGAACATGGGAAAAGGTGTCAGACCAGTCACTCTAGTCTAGTCAGTGCTGGTCTAATTGTTGTTAGCAGAGGGACCACAAAATTAATAGTAGCACCCCTCCATTACTAAATGCAGCCAGAAACAGGACTGAAAGGTGAAATGGATCTTCCTAGATACTCTGGTGCCGGTAGGGATTGGGCAAAAACTTTGGAGTAGACTAAAAGGGTTGGCTACCATGATTTTTGGAAGACTTGTAACATATGGTCCCCTCTAAATCAAGATGGAAACCATTGGGCTGTCAGTTCTGTCGTTGTCTGATTACTCTTAGTTGAAGAATACAAAAAATAAGTTGGTGACCCTCTCTATAAATTGCTGCCAGCTACTGAAAATACTGGGATCAATAATTGGCAACTATGGCAAATTGGCCTCTCTTCTCTTGTGTCCCTATGCAACTGGCAAGACGACTGTAAGACTGGTGGTCAATACTCAAAAGTGTAAACAAAACAAAAAATATCCCACAACATTAAAAGTAAATGCTTTGTTTTGCTTATTAACTGACACTGGGCAGTCATAGTGAATGTGGCCAAACATCATACTGAGAGATTGTTGTAGATTATTCTGGTTATACATACAACTAAATGCTTCTAAGCTTAACAGCCTAGATGCTGCATACAAATAATCATTCTTGAAACTCAACACATCCCAGCGCGCTCCCGTACGATTTACAACATTGCTCTTTAACATAAATGTCATGTGCTGTATCTTTTCCCATAGTAACAAACCCTGCTTACTGAGTATTGCTAAGTAAAATCCTATATAAGATGCTTGTCGGTTCATCATTGCTGTATCACACAAGCTGAATTCTTCAGAAATAGTCAAATGTTATACTGTACAGACATTAAAATCACTCTAACTGATGTTAATGATATTCAGTGTTTGCTGCCTCATGGAAAAACATTGTGAAATGATGAAACAAGTTTTTGGCACAAGTAGATTAGCAATTTACAAAGTTTTGTGGATTGTTTCAACAGGTAATTATCGAACTAGAGTAGTCAGACTATATCAGAAATGCAGATCTCGTATCTGTCCCAATTTAGGCAAGATAGGGTCAGACTTGCAAACACACAGGGTCAAACACACAGACATGTAAACTGTCACATACACAGACAATCACAGACTCACACAGACACACACAGGGTCAAACACACAGACATGCAAACTGTCACACACACAGACAAGCACAGACTTACACAAACACAGTGTCAAACACACAGACATGTAAACTGTCTCTAACACAGACAAGCGCAGATTCACACATACACAAACACACACATACTCAAAAACACAGACATGTAATCTGTCACATACACAGATGAGCACAGACACACACATACACAAACACACACATGATCAAACACACAGACATGTAAACTGTTACACATAGACAAGCACAGACTCACACATACACAAACACACACAGGATCGCACATACTTGTTTTTATTGCATCGTGAGACCTCATGTCTGGAACATGGCATATAGGGCCACCCCTTTCCTAATGCCCTGTTGACAGAACAATCATAGAGGTATGTGTAGCAGCGGTTTGTCACCAGAGTTACCACATGAGATTTACACTTTGACTTTGCATAAAGTATTGACATGGACTGTTAGATGGGGAAAGTGTCATGTATTTTGACTGTCTGAGGACATCCACAGTCCCGCATACATTAATTAATAAATCATAACAATGGTAGGGAAAGTTTTTTGTATTCTGGCCGTCTGAGGACATCCGCATGCCGGCTTACACCTACACCTAGCCATGGAGGCTACAGCCCTGTTCAACCACTTTGCATCATTTCAACAAGTTTGATCCCTCCTTAAAGCTATTATGCGGTTCTTATGTAAAATTTCACCCCTGACCAGTTCCGATCTTTCAGTATGGTTGGTTCAACCATTAGGCACGCAACACAGTCTCGCTTTCCGGGCACCCGCAATGTCTGTATAAACCTCATCAGGTGTTTCTCCACAGCCTGGACATCCTCTCTGTCACAGGATTTCCTCCGCACTTCTTTGCAACCTGAAAGGAAGTAGAGTATCCAATTATGGTTCCGCAAAAAACAGAGAATGCAAAGTTCTTCTGCCTAGCAAAACTGTGTGCTACACCTACCTGTGGGAGCCATAACCGGGCACTGGTCCCATGTTGCCAGGTCCATACACTGCCTATCTTATGACGTGGAAGTGTCGACTAAACACTTGGCCACTTGTCTCTCTGTCACAGGGGATTGTTCATCATCCGACATGTCGCTCTGTAGCTGGACAGGTTCTGAAAAGAAACAGATATGCAAATGGCCGAGGTCAAAATCAATAGCATACATCAGACACCAGATTTTCCACTTACCGTCCGGATCAATAAGCATTTGCATTTGAATTTGGCCAGTCTGCCACTTTCGACAGCCATTAACACTTTGCTGATCTTGGCAAGTTGGAGGGTACCTTCTGTAAGGTGGTAATACTGACGGTGCACCCTAATGTCGTGCCCAAGGAAGTCTGCCAACTGATCCAGTTCTGTGTCGTTTAGGTTGAGGACTTTCGAGAGAATGGCAATGTGCTTTTGAAGCTTCGTGTAAGATACCGTGTGGGGATGCTTGTCCCCACACTCTTAGATAAACAGTCGTATGCAATGGGAGTTTCTGAAGTGTGACAAGGCAGCTGGTCTGGCGAACATGTAAACATTTTGGCTAACCACTCCACATTTGTTATGCTTTTCTGCGAGCACAACAGTATGAGCCTCCCTCAGTACGGTTGTGTATCCTATATGTACCCCAATATTGGGTGCTAATCCCATATTGTCACGTATGTACCGCTATATAATTCATATATATACGGATATGGTAATTACCCATTACATGGGTTGGTTGTACAAGACTTGGATGTCATAGCCTCGTTTCGGATTCCTTTGGCGGCCGGAAGTACCTGAACAGTGCTCGGATCCCGTCGGATCCGCACTGTTCGGGTGGGCTCGGATTAGCGGAATCCGAGCCTGCTCATCCTTAATATTCACATGGTAGGTATTTCCTATTTACTGACAGCTGCCGGGGCATGGAGGAAGTGCCATGCACATGTGCAAAGCACTTCCACGGGTTGGGGAACCAGCAAAGCCAGAGATACTTCAGTTGGGTCCCATAGAAAATGAGAAGTAACGGCATCCTGAGATACATAACCTTTTTGCGAAATGCAAAGCTTTTCAAACCTTGATACATTGCAGAAATTCGCAGTCCCCATAATAATCTATGGGGACTGCATTAAAAAACGTTACGTGGGTTAAGGCAGGAGAAATCTTTGACTTGTTTTTCAAAGGAAAAGCTTTGAAAAAAGGTCATGTATGCAATTTGCACTTGAATTGTCCTTGACTTTACAAATAATTGCTGACACTGAGATACATTGAGGCTTTCAAATAATAATGAACTTAGTGTACTCAGCAGGTGCACAGACTTGACTTATTTGTGCTGTTGATGTTTACTTGGTCACACAAAACAATACCAGTTTCCCATAGCACTCTAAGGTGGGTAAACCCAACAGTGCAGGAAGACATGACTGCTAGCTCATCACAAGTTTATATTTCTGTAATCCTTCCCTGCATAATTATTTACCTTTGCTAGGCTATAGCATGCTACAGAATGTACACTAAAATAAATGCAATTTATGGTTAAACCACCACATGATCAATAAGGGTCATTAAATATGACATAACATATATTTATTAGTAACTTAAAAGAATTAACACTTAGAAATACATCTTATAAATAATCAAGTGCTTTTACATAATGGGGAATTACAATGTCAAAGGCTAATAATAATAATAATAATAGTATTAGTAATAAATAATAATAATAATAAAAAGAAGAACAATGGTTAAAGCATGTATAGTACACAGTTATCCCGCTTAGAATGCGATAGCATACGGATCATTATAGTAACTTTCTGCAAATGTGCAGAAAAAACTTCACAAATAGTTGTAGATGACACTGCAAGTAATACAATACATGCCATGGTAATTCTCATTAAAAGTATAAATAGCATATATTTATGGCCTAGTTTCACAATGTTTTAGAGACATCATCAAATAAACCTTTTAAGATACTTACCAATGCTTACCTTTTTTATAACAGGTCCAATGTGCCATCTGTTCAAGCAGTCGCATCCACCACCAGCTGCTCCAGCAATCTCAGAGGAGATTAGTGCCTCTGACAAACCAACGCTTCAGCAACAGCTAAGAAAGGCAGAATGGCTTGTAAATATAGATTGAGAGGTTGCATTAATTCTGGATCTTATTCAGAAACCCCAACAGACACCCCTTCAAAAGGAAAAAAAAAGCACACAAAATCTTCTTTAAAAGAAAATGAAGAGACAGAACGTGAGCGGTCATCTATTTTTACAGAACCAGGAAATCATACAACTACTATAAAAGTGTGTTGCATGACGGTACAAGCATAACAAAATATACATATGAAGAAAACTGGATCTGTAATATACTGCCCAATACATAGATCAAAGTGCATAGAATCCTGGAAGATGTTTAGTTTGCCCAAACATTAAATTTCAACATCAAGTACAGGATATAAATAGACAAAAAAACATAGGCTTCAATGTAATGTATCTAGTTAACTTTTGCTTCTTTAGCTCAATATATATTTTGCTTTTATGGAAATAGCTGTGCCAGTAAACAGGATCAGAGGAATTGAAGCAGACTGTAAATTTTGCTTCAAGTACATGTTGAAGTTTAATTATTTTAATAAAATAAAGACATAGTACAACTGTCTTTCAAAGTGGGATCCCATGTTTTTTTTAAGTATTATTATTATTATTATTATTATAATATTCATTCTATGTTAATAACATAACTAATTTGAATTATATCATATGATAATCAGTAGTTGAAAAGGTTTGTGCCACTGTCATAGCTCATCAAAAATTACAGTGACCATTGCATATAGATTCATCCAACATTGTTTAAATTGATGATAGTACAGTGCAAATGGACACAAGTACAATTTTTATTTCTTTACTTAGACAATAAGGACTATGTAAGTGTAAAACCCGGACCTGGCACTGATCTGGCAGTGGATAGAGAAGTGAGAAGGAACCTCTGGCTCGGGGCCGTGTAACGCATCCCTGGGCAATAGAGACCACATCCCTCGAGAGCAGAGGCGGACTGGCCCGGGGGGCAGGGGGGCAGGGCCCCCCCGGGCCGCTGGGTTAGATGCCTATTAGGGCCGGGGAGTAGGCCTGCCGGCCGCCCCCGAATGCAAAAAACAGTTTCTCCCCCCGCGGCCGCATCCGATGTCATCAGATGCGGCCGCGTCAGCGCACAGGCGGCCGCATCACATGACAGGGGATGCGGCCGCGTCCCCTGTAATATGATGCGGCCGCCTGTGTGCCCCCCGGCCATCCCTCTCCCAGCCAGCGCCTGCTCGAGAGAGAGAGGAGAAATGCAGGAGGCACATCCATTCCTGGGACCTTAGTGAACTGCTGTGAAAGGAGAGGCAGCTCTCAAGAAGAATAAGAGCCTGTCAGTGAACTCTGCAATAACTAGGAGAGGAAGAGATTGGAGGGGGCACAGCCAGATGGAAAGTTGCCAGAATGAGCTTCCAATTTCCATGAATAAATTTCTAATGAGGCGTATATTCCGGTTTTGAATATTTCACTTACCTTTAGCTATCAGATTCTGGTCGAAAAATGTGAAAACGTATTGCGCTTAACTGCAGTTAGCTGCAGAAACCTGCAGATACCACTACAGCTGCTGTACAACTGAATCCATTTAGCCAATTTCGGAGTGGTAAAATAGAAATTCTGCCTACTTTCTGACTAACTTTTGCTGTTGATGCATATCACTTACTGCATTACAAACCTTACCCTCTTCCTTGCTTTAGTTTATGCTCTTCTGCCATTTTTGCTTTTCATGTGTTTTTGTGGCAAAAGAGTAAGATAGTTTTGGTTTTTATACCTCTTCTTTGACTACTTCATGACATGTACTGATAGGTAATGTAGTTTTCTCCTCAACCAATCAGTGGACAGCATCCCAGGTCCTCAGAGGCTATCTGAGAATATGTCATGTTGAATAGCAGGGCTCCAGCTATGGTTACAGTGTAATATAATTAATTCAAGAATGGCCTAAATTTTATTAATATTGGAAAAGTAATTGAAATTATAAATGGTTCCATAATGTTAGCAAGGTTTGTGTCACAGTGTTCGCAGCTCCCAGGAAAGAACCACTTGACTGAGATAGCAATCAGATACACACCAAGTTCAGCCAAGCCACTTAGTTCTGAGAGAAATGGTAGTGAGATACAAGCTAACTCAAAGGCTTATAGAAGATAGAATAGTGATGGACGAAGTCAAAGTCAAGAGATTGGGGAAGGAAGAATAGTAGGGGACAAAGCCAATGTCTAAGGATTTGAGAAGGTAGAATCATGATGTTCAGCCAAATAAAATAATTCTTCTTCAAAGCACAAGCAGAGCAATCCAAAACAAAAATGTGCTGCCTCAAAGGATTGGTAGAACAGAGGGACTTTATAGAGGCTTCAAAAAGGTAAGATAAGTGTTCTGATTGACTTGACCTTTTCACTGAAGGGCTGATTTCAAAGTAAGGAAAGCTGTGCAGTTGTCCAGGTGAGATGTCTGGCTGCATTACTATTCTTAGCATTACTCTTTATGAGTAATACACACTAGAAAACAAAATGAAAAATTAACATTTAATTCACATAAGTAGCAGTAAAGTATATTTGCTGCACATTGGACAACACTAGAGACCATTTGTACTTCTTGACCCACACTTAACCTGATGACTTCCACTAACGTTTAATTTTACCTGTAGCAATCAATATCTTATGGTAAACTAATGGTTCTGTTTTTCAATCATCCAGGACCTCATTTGTGCTGACTTCTAGTAGTTTCATAGATGTACTCTGTCTGATTCAGACTAAAAACACAAGTGTAAGTGTAACTCACGAATGAAAAGGTCACACGCAAGTGCATGCGTATGTATGCTGTAAGAATAGAATAGAAAATGTTTCCAGATCTGAATGAGTAGCAAGGTTGACAACAGACACAACCCTCAGACACTCAGGTACAACTTTGAACATATATAAAAACCTTTTATATTATATATGTTAGGAAAACAATTGCTATGAAGCATTAATTAAACTTTAACATCCTAGCAGTAACAACCTCCCAACATATGTGTATATATATATATATATATATATATATATATACATACATTTATATATGTTTGTATATATGTATATATAAGTCTATATATGTACAGATATATATGCACATATATATATATATATATATATATATATATATCTATATATATATATGTGTGTATATTTCTATGTATACATATATATATATATGTATATATACACATATATATATATATACACACATTTTGTCACACACATTAAGCAAATCCTAATTTATGGCTGACCGACTACTGAAGTCTCCATAAGTGTCTGTGAATCATTCGCAAACTTGTTATTACAAGCAGTTTGCTAATTGCTAATGGTGATTGATTTCCTGATCAGTGCTCGTAATCGCAATTGGTTATTGAACCAAAAGAAATGGGTTTTGAGCTAGGGTTTTCATGTAGTGCAAGGCTATTACATTGGCAGCTCTCCACACTTTTTTGTGGCCTTCAGCTTGTATGAAAGCTCTAATTTTTAAAGAAAACTTTTTAGTCTTAATTTCTATTACTCATCCCAATATCATAGCTACAGTTATATAAATTAGTTATACGCTAAGTGATGCAAAAAGCTGACTGTGACAGATTTTGTGTCTTGAAGGCAACTGTATGCACTTACAGATGAAAAGCTTAAAAATGCTGTGCAAATATAATATATAATGTATAATATAATCCAGGCGGCGGGTCCACCCATTGCCGCTTTAAAAACGGCAAACTCACTGTGGCCATTGTAAGTGGCATCATTTGTGGACGGAGATATTTTATAAAGTCGCATATAGTTGCATAAAAAGACACATTAAAACGGAGTAAATGGCCAAGGTGCGCCACAACACACAATAAAATATAGCCGAAAAGTGGGGCTATGTTATGTTAAAGTCTTTCAAATATTTGTGCTAGTTATAAACTAGTTTAAAATCTGACTTTCTTGCTCATTTTCTTTAGCTTTTCTTTAAAATGTCTCCTATTGAGTATGCTCTCTTGAAAATTAAAAGAGCGGCTTCAAATCTTACAAAGAAAAAGTGTTCTAAAAAAAAAAATGATAATTGCTTCGGGGATTAATAGGTTTGATATCTTTGTAAGTATGACAGTTTTAGAGCTAAAAAAGAAAATATTGTTTTGCATATTCTGACAGGGATTAGTGATGGTAGACTGCGTTGTTACCTGAAAATAATTAACATGTATTATCTTTTGTTGCACCACATAATGTTTTCTAGAATTAGTTTGAAAATATTTGAAATAATTAAGAAGCTTTTTGAAAAAGATGTCAACATCTTTATGAGATTGATTAAAGTTGATTGCCAAGTTTAAAAGACAAAGCTCATGTGCTAGAGTGCTTTGACAATTATTTTTTTATCTGTCATTTGCAATGTAGCAACATTTGCTCTGCATTGTAATACAAAATAGAGTTACATTACCTGTAAGCATATAAAGGCACATTGTAATCCTTAAATCATCAGTTGAGGGTGGCTTTGTACTAGCTGACTGTACTAAATGTTACATTTAGAGCTATTTTTGCTAAAGTTATAGTTGCATGAAACCATCTTTATTTCTGAAATATAATAGAAATACAATAGACACAGTCCTGTTTAATAGAACAGATTTCTGGAAATTATATTTATGCAGCAACCATTGCAGTCCATCATCAGCAAAACTTTCCATCACCGGCAAAATTTGAGGGAATGGGCCTGATGATACTGGTCCATCCTCTAGATGCCCCTGCTCTGCTCTTCTGAACAGGTGTGGAGGCCAGCACATGGATAGTAAAGCCAAATCTTTGGTATCATCATCAGCAGCAGCAGCAGAACTGGGTCCTATGCACCTGATGGATCAGCATCGCTGGACCGTCCTCACCTACAATGGCAGTAGATCGCCCACTGCAGTCTATGATTTAGCTATTGGGAATTTAGTGTGTTAACCAGACTGACACATAGGGACCACTGAATTTCTTGTTTTTTGCACATGATCATGCTTCATACATACAGGAACATGGGCCTGATTCATCTTGGAACAGAAAGTGAACCCAATTTACACGGTATTCAAGCACACGTGGATCTCAAGAAACGTTTCCATTTGCATATGATGTGACAAAGTCACTGGATTAGTGTTGAATTGCAGAGGTATATGTCCCAGGCTTTCTGTGTTCTGTACATTAAAACACCAGTGAGATTCTTTATGTATCTGGGAAAAACTCCCCAAAGTGTGTCTCCCAGTTTTTGCAAAATATCATAAGAGTCTCTGGTTTTATGGATGGAGAGAGAGAGGGGGTTCCATCCATTAGACCTATAAACTAGGTCTTCCAGGTTACCTATGAACCTGCTGGCAATCAGGAATTGCACCTTAGGGGTACCTGTAAAAGGCTGCAGCTTTGCTCAATCATTCTCGCAGAATGAGACAGCAGACTTTTCCAGATAAACTGGCAGCTACTTGCACCTATTTTGAGTGGCACCATGGCTTAACCCAGAGGAAAGTTATAATTATGTTGTGAATTTTGAGATGCTGCTTTGCCAGTGGGAGCAACAGTGTTACAAAGCATATTGGCCAATTCACCTGTTAAGGTATGTGGTGTTTCCTCATCTTCGTTAGAGGTGGTTAAATATGTGCATTCCAGTGTATCTAGTCCTTCCTTACAGCAAAAGGATCCAATGTGACACTGTCTAATATTGAGTTTTATGTAGCATAGCGTGATGAATATTAATATATATTGTTCAGTTCTGCAACATAGTTGATGAGTAGGCTATCTAGAATTTCTTATATTTTCTTATGTAGCATAGCTTAATTAATCTCTTTTATATTTGCTAATTATTTTTTCAATTTATATATGATACATACATACTTCTACATAATAGATGTTGTATATGTTATATGGATTGAGCCCTTGAGTTTACTGAAATAATTCTGTATGTATTGAATACCATATATAATTTTCTATATTTCAGTATGTGTAACTGCCTAGCATAGTGCAGGTGAATGTAGTCTAACTCCTATTTATAATTCAATAGCTTTCACTTGTATAATTTGTAGTCTTCGTTTCCAAACTAGTTTCAGTTCAGGAGCCAAACAGTGCATCTACCCAAATTTTGCTCTGGTGCCCCATGATGCCTCTCTAAAGAACAGTGTGGGGGCCTCTTCAGTTCATGCATTGGCGAAGAGCCGCATTTGCATATATGGCATAATTTTTTATCTAACTTGTCAAATGAGGTGCTATTTTGAAATAATAAAATTAATACTAGTACTGATGATTTTAAACATACATGAGTACTGATCTTTCTGTGTTTGTCAGTCAACCTTTTCTAAAAGATTTGAATCTTGTGTTTCCATAGTGATTTACGTACATTAATGCTGCAGTTAGAGCATAGAAATGCAAGAAGGTAGAATATTTTAAGCTCATTTTACCAGCAAACAAGTCATCAAATCATTTTTGATATTTTTTTACATTACAAAGGTGCTGTATCATTTTAGTTACTCAGGGTTGGATCATGGGTGGGGCGATCTTGGCCCTGGGGGCCCCCGACCCAATTTTCCCACTGCAGCTCGCTTGCAATGTAATAGTATAGTTGTTCTTCAGCCCCATCCCCAATTCCTGTTAAAGGGTAAAAGCATTCATACTCCATTAATTGTAGGGCTAAATGAATTCTATCTATTGATACACTTTTTTTTTTAAAGAACTCTATTGCTACAAAGAAGTTCATTTTGGTTCCCATGTGGGGTCTTACAACTACTAACTAGGGATGTGCACCGGCGACTTTTGAGGTCTCGTGTTTTGTGTTTTGGATCCGGATTTTCATTATTTTTGGGGTTTGGATTTGTCTCGCAAAACACTTGATGAAAGGTCTCGGTTCGGATTTAAGGTTTTGGATTCGGATTTTTTTCGAAAAAAACATAAAAAGTTTTAAAATCAAGTTTTTGGGCTTATTTTCACTCCTACGCTATTATTAACCTCAATAACATTCAATAACAAGCATTTCCACTAATTTACAGTGTATTCTGAACACCTCAAAATATAGTTATTAGTCCAAAACGTTGCAACGAGGTATCTTTCTGGACTGCGTAGAGGAGTGGGTCACCACAATATATATAATAAGAAAACCCTGAACTTGTATGATTCGCAGCAATAAATGTACCTGGACTGCGTAGAGGAGTGGGTCACCACAATATATATAATAAGAAAACCATCAACTTGTATGATTCGCACCAATAATGTACCTGGACTGCGTAGAGGAGTGGGTCACCACAATATATATAATAAGAAAACCATCAACTTGTATGATTCGCATCAATAAATGTACCTGGACTGCGTAGAGGAGTGGGTCACCACAATATATATTAAAAACCCTGAACTTTTATGATTCGCACCAATAAATGTATCTGGACTGCGTAGAGGAGTGGGTCACCACAATATATATTAAAAACCCTGAACTTTTATGATTCGCACCAATAAATGTATCTGGACTGCGTAGAGGAGTGGGTCACCACAATATATATAATAAGAAAACCATCAACTTGTATGATTCGCACCAATAATGTACCTGGACTGCGTAGAGGAGTGGGTCACCACAATATATATAATAAGAAAACCATCAACTTGTATGATTCGCATCAATAAATGTACCTGGACTGCGTAGAGGAGTGGGTCACCACAATATATATTAAAAACCCTGAACTTTTATGATTCGCACCAATAAATGTATCTGGACTGCGTAGAGGAGTGGGTCACCACAATATATATTAAAAACCCTGAACTTGTATGATTCGCACCAATAAATGTATCTGGACTGCGTAGAGGAGTGGGTCACCACAATATATATTAAAAACCCTGAACTTGTATGATTCGCACCAATAAATGTACCTGGACTGCGTAGAGGAGTGGGTCTCCACAATATAAATTAAAAACCCTGAACTTGTAGGATTCGCACCAATAATGTACCTGGACTGCGTAGAGGAGTGGGAATTTGAAGGCACTAGATAAAGAAATGTAGATGATAATCGACAAAGTTGGAGTGCACCCAAATTAAAAAAATTCAAAGACTAGGCATACAATAAATGTTATATGTAACAGAAAATCCATCATAGACACTTATAATGGAGAGGGTCAGTAGCAAATACATTGGAGAGGATCAGCACTACAGCAAATACATTGGAGAGTGTCAGTAGAAAATACATTGGAGAGTGTCAGCAGAAAATACATTGGAGAGGGTCAGCAGCAAATACATTGGAGAGGGTAAGCAGCAAATACATTGGAGAGGGTCAGCACTGCAGCAAATACATTGGAGAGAGTCAGCAGCAATACACTGGAGAGGGGACAGCAGTGGCAGTTTCAGAGCTTATTAGATGTATAGTGTCTGCATCAGTAGACATTATTTAACAGATGATGAGACAAAACCCATGTGTGATACATATATGCTACAGGATTGACATAATATGATTGATGAGCAGTAGAATAGCCAATGTTATGATGTCGACAATAAAATGACATTGACAGTTTTATTAGGAGAACAATTCAAATGCAGACAGTATTTATTAGGTTGACAAATTCAAATGTAGACAGTATTACTCTATCCCTGTCCGTAACCCTGTCCCTAGACCTGTCCTTAACCATATCCCTAGCCCTATGTCTAACCCTATAATAATACTTTTGACATTTGAATTATCTACCTAATCATACTGTCCACCATGTGAATTGATGACCTAGTAATACTGTTGACACCTGAAGTGTCGACTGTTACACAAGCTGATAGACTAAGGCCCAAATGTAAAATAGTTCAAGATGAAATTATCCTTGGGATCAGCTCACATTTCCCTCCGTTTATAAGACGCATCACTAAAGGGAAGTTCTGTGATTAAAATGTAATTGTTTGCATATCTCACTGTAACTTCAAACAATAAACAGAAGGATTATCTACTAGACTGAAAGATTGAGGTTATAGCAACCTTTTGATAAGAAATCCTAAAATAAGTGTCAAAGATAGATCAAAACTTTTTTATCCTAAAAAATTGCTAAGAAGGGAAATTAAATTGAGTCAGACATTGTCCCAGTCTTCTAACAGACACTGACTTGAATAACACACTAGGACCTAAAATGTTTATTAGCTGGAGACAAGCCATCAATATGAGGGACAGATTAGTACACAGTCACTTTGTCTTACGCAAAAAGATGTCAAATAAATTCAAGGGCTCATATAACTGTGGTAAGTGTAAAGCCTGTAGATATATGACACAGTTAGATAAAATATCATAAAATTAGGTAATATATTAAACAATGGAATAATTTATGGATTAAGATGACCCTGTGGGAAATATTATGTTGGTATGTGATCACTTAAAAAATGAATATTAGAACATATAGGAATTATTACAAATGTGGAGAGTGACAAAAAAAACCTTGAAGATACTTACCTCAGTAGCCAGACATATTCTGGGCAAGGATGGAGGTGATCCAAGTGGCATGATAGCAATTGGCTTGAAGGAAGTGTCTCTGGGGATCAGGGGAGGTGACGTGACCTCTGAGTTCATTAAGACAGAAAGTAGGTGGATTTTCATGTTGTATACTCTTGCATCTAAGGATGTAACAAAAAGTATTAATTTGTAGGATGAGCTAAAAAATGTATAATATTTATGGATACCTATAAACCTTTGTAGGAAAGTATCTATATGGTATAGTTATAATTGTAAAGCGCTACGGAATTTGCTGGCGCTATATAAATAAATGATGATGATGATGATAGATGTATGAAAGCCTTCAGTGCTTATAGTTTAAACTCCGTGAAAGTGATTCCATAACAGTAAGTGACCTTAATATGCATAGTGATTACAGAATGCAACTCATCCTCAAAGGGAGTCAAGAAAAAAATTAAGAATAGCTCTGAGAATCCTTGTGATAACTTATGGGTGATTAGAATAACAATATGGTAATAGATTCCATGATGACTTTAGAATGGAATAGTAATAACATTTGGGGAGGCAATTACATAGTGTATCTACAATGTATATTAACATTGTATATCATTTTGCAATAGTATCTGTGAGGACTTTGGAATGGAACAGTAATAATATTTGGAGAGTTAATTCGAGATTGTATAATAAATGTTATATCAGCATGGATTTTCACTAGTTTTAGATGAGCACATTATTATGATTGTGTTCTCAATAATCACTTATATGTATACTCTTCATATTGGAGATATATAATTAATATATAATATCAAAATACAAACATTTTAAAGATATCACAACCCTGGTGGTCACAATATTATTTTAACAATCTCTTTTAGTATAGTATCTTGTTTTATTTTCAGTATGATAAATAGATGACACATATAATAATACGGTCATGATAATATTCCCCAGGTGTCACATATAGAACCCATTGCACCTACTTTAGCTATTAGCCGTTTCATCATTCTAGTAATATATACAAAAATGGAAGACAAATATACAGTCATGGCCAAAAGATTTGAGAATGACACAAGTATTGGTTTTCACATAGTTTGCTGCTTCAGTGTTTTTAGACCTTTTTGTCAGATGTTGCTATGGTATATTGAAGTAAAATTACAAGCATTTCATAAGTGTCAAAAGACTTTTATTGACAATAACATTAAGTTTATGCAAAGAGTCAATATTTGCAGTGTTGACCCTTCTTTTTGAAGACCTCTGCAATTCGCCCTGGAGTTCATGGTGAGCATGCGGTAGAGTTGGGGGAACACTCAAGTGTGTGAAGGGGACTGGCTGAGAGTGCTCAGTGGCAGTGGAGGGGCAAGTGAAAGTCAGGTGGTCTGACGCAGAAGGCCGCTATCCAGAAAGCCCAGCAAGAGGATGGAGGTAGAGCCTAGTCCCTGGTGTGATTGAAGCTGGAGTTGAAAATGTGGGGTAAGCAGGAGGAGGGAGACTTGGAAGTCTAAGTTTGCTGACGGCAGGTAGATGAGAGTTGACAAGTGAGTCGAGGAAGAACCAGGGTCATTGGATGCTCTCTGGTGGACAGAGCGGTATAGACCCCAGGGTCTTCCAGATGAAGAAGCAGAGATAGGAAACAGGTAAATAGGATGCAGAGATGTCAGTTCAGAGCTGAGATGTCAGGTCAGAGGAGACAACAGGGATGACAATTAGGCATTAGAGTGAGGTAGTGCTGACGGAGCAGGTCAGTAGAGAGGGAGGACCACAGGTCGAGATGCCAGATGAAGACCAGCCAGATGAATTGGACGGTCTTCAGGTCTGTGGGAAGGAAAATCCAGGTACCTGGATCTGGAGGTCACAAGAAAGCCTATGACCAAATCAGTACGGTTTGGTGAGCATTGAGGGCACCTGTGGAAGTGTCCAAAAACCGTTAAAAAGTGTCTGTACTTGATCGTTAACATGCAGATATGTGCAGTGCATTGTAGTATCCCATCTCTTTAATGCCTTCTTGAATTCTTTGCAAACAGCAGTAAAGTGCACCCATGAACTAAATGTTGAACAGATTGTGATGTATAACACTGACAATCAATACTGACAGTGTCGACGGTTGATCAGGGTGAACTTAAGCTTTTCCGTACATGTTTCTCATTGCTATCTGGCTTTTATCGTGTTTTACAATTATTGTCAGCTGTTAGAACAATGATGGGCTTTGCTCTGCAGACTCCAGCTGTAAAAGAAAGTGGGGGAGATGTGAGAGGCATGTGGATGAAGATATGAAAGGCATGTGGGGGCATCTCTCTTGCTCCAGCTAAAGATCAAGACTAATTGCCAATTACAAATGATGACCGCTGTGTATGGATGCTAGTACATGTTTTTGCAATCTGGAGCAACTGTAAAAATGTATTTTATGTACAATAGACATTTATGACATACTAATTAATGTATTTCATGGACCAAAAACGAAAAGGTGACATTAGTTGTTTTTTTTTCTGTGCGTTCTTGTGATTTTATATTCCCCATATGTATTGAACGTATCCTGCAGTGTCTTGTCTATTAGAGCAGAGCTGACCTACACCTGTATTCATCACCAGATGTATTTTTACATCCACTCCTTGTGAAATTTGGGCGTATCTATACCTGATTTACGTGCGTTTTAAAACAAATGCAAATTGCGCTCACTATGCACACCTCAATGAATCAGGACCTGTACGTTTTTATATAATCTCTTACTTGCATACACATGTTGTTTGCTAGCTAGTGGCACACATACGTGTAGTTTTTAAAACACTAGGCCGTATTAGTTATCACTATCAGTCAGCACCTGGCCTGTAGCTGGTGCAAATGATTAAGCTTAAAAATACGTACTCAAGAGAAATCGTAGGCAGTCGTGTCATTTGAATTGCATGCAGTAGCGTTCATTGGCGCAAGGCCTGTTTCTGAGCATGCTCAGAGCTATATCACGGAAGATACAGCACACAAAGGGATTTATGTCCAAAGATGAATCTGGCCCACAGAGTACAAGTTGGATCTAAGGAATTTGTGAGGATGTAAGTACATGTGCATGCATTTTGTGGTAAGTGGGGTTCTGAGAGCATGTGGGGATATTATGGAGCAAGTAGGAGCAAGGCCGTAACTAGGGCTGTGCGATAGGAGCGACCACCCAGGGCACAACACTGAAGGGGGATGCAGTTTATGAATATTTTAGGCTCATTTGGCTAAAATTGAGGGCTTGGGGGCAGCATTTTTCTTTCTCGCCCCAGGCGCTAAAATGTTAAGTTACGGCTGTGAGTAAGAGGTCTGAGTGGCATGTGGTGAAATTCTGGAATGAGTGATGAGGTTGTTTTCTGGCTACTTTTTAATTCTTGTAATTAAGTGTAATGTGTGGCTCTTTTCAAGGTTGTAGGGACACACATGCGGCTGTTGAATTGTATGAGGTTACCCATCATTGTGTTAGATCCTCCAAGAAAGAGATTTGCATAGTTTTAGAGCTCATTCATACAATGTTTTTGAATGCATGGTGGACTCAAAACTATTAAGCCCTATTGTCATATAACTTGCCAGTTTACACTGTAATGAACCTGAAATAAATCTGTGACTGCATTGCAACAAACCCCCCTAACAGTACCATTTAATGCAGTGAAAAAAGGGGCTAGGCGACACTTATGGGGGTGAGGTCAAGGTGGATCTTGGCATATGCCTTGTCAGTTTGGGACATTGCCTAAATTGATCCAGTTGGCAATGTTGGGAGGTATGTGGTCACTGTGTGATGTCAGAGCTGGACACACCAAATGTAAAGTGCATTCAAAACATATTGTGTCAATAAATAAGCACTAAAACCAAACATTAAATACCATATTAATTCATATGTGATTTTTTTTTCCATGTAATGTATTGTTTAATGTAATTAATTAAACACACTAGACGTAGTTCTGGTTTTAGGAATACAAATTTAAGAAAATATTCTTTTTTCTATGATTCACATGATCATACATATATATCGAGAACTTGTTTAAAAAGTTTCCAGCTTTACATAGCTAATAGGTGTTCTGCATCTTTTAATAAACTTAACTTGAATTGTTTCCTTTAACACATATTCAACTTTTGACAAAAGTTTGCAAATCTACAAGGTCACAATAAACGCTTCCTACTTCAACTGCAGACACTAAAATGAACATATAATTTACATTCTGTAAAAAATACCAAAGCTGCTGTAGTATTCACCAATGCATGTAAAAGTTTCCGGAGCGTATTAAAACTGAAAGTATTTGATACAAAGCAGTTATTATTTTTCTCCTGTGAAGAACAGACTCCCTGTCAGTACACAAATAACAACCAGGAGACCTATTTCTCACAGGATGGTACTGATATTCTCTGCAAAAATAGATACCACTGCCTGGAACTGAGGCCTTGTGCAGTTATTATAGCCAGGTTGGCCCAGGTTCACTGGCCAAAATGTCCGTCCCCCCCTTTTGTTTTTATTATTAATTTTGAGGCATATGTAAACCTACTAAAGTTTTTCAACATCTCTGCATCTGAAATATCCTTTATCCTATAATATAACAATAGCTTCAATTGGCTGCATACCAATTGTTATTACAATGTAACATTTCAAATTCTGTCAACTTACGGGAACATCTACAAATAGTTTACTTAATTTTATGGTTTTGTGAGTTGTATCTGTAAAATAGTTTTGCTTTTGACATCAGTGTTTTCTTTTGCATGTACTAAACCACACATTTCTACACAGAGGTATAAACGGTGTTCATTTTAAATGCAGAGTGCAGTAGTCTGATGACCAGAAACGGAAAGTAATGGTTCTTGGCCGTATTACTGGAACCTTGCTGTGCTCCGGGCAGCCTGCTTCCTGCAGGCTCTGCCACAAACTGTCATTTTAACTTTCTGGTCACAAAAGTGATCTTGAGCTAGCAAAAATAATTCAAACTTTAAAAAGCCCATACCTTTTACATAAACTTACATATTTAGTTTTCAATTTGTCAATTACACAGTATATCTTGCAAATGCCCCCTTATGAAGAAAATTCTAATTGTCACCGAAAAAGTATAATGGAAAATAAAATTACCTGATACTTGTGCTAGTCTCTGTTTAACTGGCACACAGACAAAAACAATATAAAATGTGGTCTGCACTTGAAATGTATATTTACAATAAAGCCCTATTTCCCCCCCCTAGTAGAATGGTCTGCGTTACCATGACATTAACACTTAGGTGACATTGTACTGGGATGTGTGTTGCAGCACCATGACATTCACACTGGGGTAACATTGTACTGGGATGTGTGTTGCAGCACCATGACATTCACACTGGGGTAACATTGTACTGGGATGTGTGTTGCAGCACCATGACACTCACACTGAGGTAACATTGTACTGGGATGTGTGTTGCAGCACCATGACACTCACACTGAGGTGACATTGTACTGGGATGTGTGTTGCAGCACCATGACATTCACACTGAGGTAACATTGTACTGGGATGTGTGTTGCAGCACCAGGACATTCACACTGAGGTGACATTGTACTGGGATGTGTGTTGCAGCACCATGACACTCACACTGAGGTGATATTGTACTGGGATGTGTGTTGCAGCACCATGACATTCACACTGAGGTAACATTGTACTGGGATGTGTGTTGCAGCACCATGACACTCACACTGAGGTAACATTGTACTGGGATGTGTGTTATAGCACCATGACACTCACACTGAGGTAACATTGTACTGGGATGTGTGTTGCAGCACCATGACACTCACACTGAGGTGACATTGTACTGGGATGTGTGTTGCAGCACCATGACACTCACACTGAGGTAACATTGTACTGGGATGTGTGTTGCAGCACCATGACACTCACACTGAGGTGACATTGTACTGGGATGTGTGTTGCAGCACCATGACACTCACACTGAGGTAACATTGTACTGGGATGTGTGTTGCAGCACCATGACACTCACACTGAGGTAACATTGTACTGGGATGTGTGTTGCAGCACCATGACACTCACACTGAGGTGACATTGTACTGGGATGTGTGTTGCAGCACCATGACACTCACACTGAGGTGACATTGTACTGGGATGTGTGTTGCAGCACCATGACACTCACACTGAGGTAACATTGTACTGGGATGTGTGTTGCAGCACCATGACACTCACACTGAGGTAACGTTGTACTGGGATGTGTGTTGCAGCACCATGACATTGGACTGGGAGATTTACTTTAAATCTCTTGCCCAAACTGTTTTCCTTTGTCCCCAGGGGTTGTATTGCCACCTCTGAGCTGTATTTGGCTCCTGGGGTTGGCAGCTATATCCCAGGGATGCAGTCCTGCAGATTCTGCTGCCACAACTCTGAGCTCAGCTGTGGTGGCTGGTTCTATTGGACCCCCAGGGGGTAGAACAATGTTAGCATTCAATGTAATCCTTCTGTAACTACCAAAATGGCTGTGACGCTTTTACACTCTGGTCTTCAGTTCGGTAATTGAATAGCACTAGTCCTAATGCTGTAACCCCCTCTCAGTCTTTTTACTCTTTCTTCTGCAATGTTCATATAAATCCTGTACTGAGCTACTTGAA
This sequence comes from Mixophyes fleayi, assembly GCF_038048845.1. Classification (NCBI taxonomy): domain Eukaryota; kingdom Metazoa; phylum Chordata; class Amphibia; order Anura; family Limnodynastidae; genus Mixophyes; species Mixophyes fleayi. Next base: position 294,337 of record NW_027447981.1, on the reverse strand, counting down.
GCCCTCCCAATGCCACTGCTTTTCTGGTTCCTGGACTTGGGGCTGGAGCAGGATGGTCATCCGTTCCTGTAGTAGCGGTCCTGTACACGGACACTTTAACATTCCTGTGCTCTGGTTCCCACGAACGGTGACCAAAGCAGTTGCATAATACCTCCAGATTCACCCCAATCCTCACTAGTTCACCAGTGGTAAGTATACTTGTACTGATTGTGTGCTTGTACAAACATTGTGTTTGTGTTGCAGCAAGATCACATTGACACTGAGGGAGATGACATTGTATGTGACACCATGGCATTGACACTGAGTATCATTGTGTTTTCTACTGCAGCACTAAGCAATAACGCTGAGGGAGGTAACATGTTGCAGCATTATAGCATTGACACTAAGGGATTCTTAAAGAGAAAGTAATTTGGACTTTGTGCTGCCAATTTCACTGTTTCCACCAATGCATATAGCAGGAGAATCCACAAAACCGAAAATGTTTCATAGTGATTATCACAAAGAGAGAGAAAAAATGAAAAACGTTTAATACTAAAGGACAAATCCCCTAGGATACAAAATAGACTAGTAAATGAAAAATAATTTATTTGAATGCAAATAATTCAACTTCACTATTCAAACCTCAGAGTTAATTTTTTGTGTAATTTGTTTTCATTAGAATATTTAGAAGAATACAAACAGCACATGAAACATAAATCAGAAACAGAATCATGTAAAGATATCACGATCCCTCAACAGGTACAGAGAGCGCGATTTGCAAAACATGCAATACACAACAGATACAAGAAAGAAGAAATCATAAAAGTATATAGAATAGGAGGAGAATGGTTGAGTAGAGTGGAAAGAAAGGGAGAAGAGGAGGCTAGAAAAGTAGGTGGGAAGGTAGAGAGAGAGAGAGAAAAAAAAGATTCCTCTTAGAATAACAGTTGCCTCACAAGGGAAAGGATGCCCAAAGGCGAAAGCTACATTATGACCATTCTCCCACACTCCCACCCACACTTACCACCATGAGAGAATGACTAGCCACAATCTATGAGGGAGCGGTAAGATGGAGATTCCTTAAACTGGAGCCAGCAGAGCAAAATTTCGCATGATCAGTGACTTTCTTCTGGCCAGAAAGGATTATGTCATCCATAAGTCTGTAAAGGTCTATCCGTCTAAACCATTCCCACATGGCGGGTGGCACAGGAGACCACCAGTGTACAGGGATAACTGCTGTGGCAGCGTTTGACAGATATCGGAGTAAGGATTTTTTATACTGAGAAATGTCAGAAAGACTGAACAACCAAAAATCTGGTCCCTTCGGGCCCAGGCCACCCATAATTTCCTCCATGACTGTTTTCACCTTACACCAATAAGCCGATATTACAGGACAAGACCACCAAAGAGATGAAGAGGGGATCCTGACCCAGAACCACATCTCCAGCATGACCCCATGACACCCGGGTGCATCTTACTCAATTGGGAGGGACACCTGTACCAACGCGAGAGAACTTTGTACCGCGTCTCTACCACAGGGAGGCTAGAGGAGCTAACCATGATATATTGAAAAGCTTTAGCCCAAAATTGGTCAGAGGGAAGCCTCCCCAATTCTGTATCCCAAGAAATAGTAAAGCCATGTAGGTTGGGGAATAATTGACGATGAGCAATTGGTAAATCGTTGATAAAGTGTATTTCAGTTCGGTGGAAACGCAGCACAATTCTTCAAAGCTAGTCAGGTGCCTGTTTGCTCCCCCATAACTGCCTTTGATTATAAGTAATGTCTAGCCTGCAGGTATAGCTAGAACTATGAAGCAGGTAGACCCAGTTTGTCCTGTAAAAGAGTAAAGGTGCATACTTGTTGATTGACCACCAGCTGGCCATTCCTGATTGCTTGACCTCTAGACCATTCCCCAAAAGTCCCTTGTGTGAGTCTAGGTGGGAAGTCTGGATTAGCAATTAAGAGAGTGAGGCAGTGGCGCACGCAGGGGGGGGTTTGCAACCTAGCCCAGCATTGAAGCATGGGACCAATATTAGGGTATAGAGAGTGTGAAAATTTAAGCAAGGGAAATACAGTTGCAGGGGTCCCCATCACCTGTCCCTCAATATGTACCCACTGCTTAGAGGGTGCCACTCCAGTCCTTTCCATGACTCTATTGAGGAGAACAGCCTGATAGTATTTGACGAAAGGAGGCAACTGCAGGCCCTTTTGTGTCTTCCACCCGTGCAGAATATCATGGCGAAATCTGGCAGGCCTACCTGCCCAAACAAATTCACATACCAATTTCTGTAGATCTAGGAAGTATTTGGGGGGAATATGTTTAGGGAGAGTTTGGAGAAGGTATTGTTACGAGCCGTTGCGGTAAGCCGCATCCTGGCGTGAGGTAGCAGCCGAGCACATGCATTAGTTTCAATGCACTGTTATATTTGTAGAGGTTGTAGGGACATCCTCCAACTCCAGGGGGAGCTCTTGCATGATTATATTGTCATGCATACATGTTCCTGGTTGTAATATGTCTATGCTAGTTCACAGCTAGTAATTATTCAGCAGCCTCCTGAGGCTGATTATCAGCCCTGTTCTCCTCCTTTCTGATTTGCCCATCATAGTATTTAAGGCAGTGAGGCCTGGGTCTCACTGCCGGTTATCGTTCCTGCTCCAGTGCTGTAGCTTGCTCCCTCTCTGTACCTGCTTATCTTTGATCCTGTTACCGTTGCCGACCCTTGCTTGAATATTTGACTACGCTTATCTGCCTGTGCCCCTTGATTTATTGCCTGTGACCTCTGACCTCGGCTAGTCTACTGGATACTGTTTGCTGCGGTCCCTCAACCCTTGCTTGGACTTCACTCTGCTGGTTACTCCTATACTATATCGCTGGGTTCTCCCCAGTCAGTGCACAACTCACGACCCTCTGTTGTCTGCGGCCAAGTCTGTCCCCACCACTAGGGGCTCCAGCGAACACCAGACTTCAGAGCAGACTCCAGGTGTTGATGTACTGGCTGGAGGGGTTCCTAACAGGTATAAAACCTTTGGTAAGATGTTCATTTTAACTATATTTATCCTCCCCAGCCAGCAGAAGCCAGAGATCGCCAGCGTGCAAAATATGCTCAGAACTTGGGAATTAATGGTATGAAATTAATTTTATATAAGGTAGAAAATTCCCTTGGCATCCATACCGCCAGAAATTTAATGTGAGAGGGATGCCAGGTGAAGGAGCACCTAAGGCCTTCCAACATGGGTGGTGGAATAGAGAGATTCAGAGCCATAGATTTGGTGTAATCAATTCTAAAGTTAGAATGGAATTTATAGTGAAAATCCATCTGGTCTCAGCTCTCAATATCAAATTCTTATTGGTTGACGTACCTAAGAATTTGCAGACTTTGCAACAAATGGTAGTATACTGATATTCCATGCCTATGCCACAATGATTGTGTAAGAAACTTACCTAGTCCATGCTCCTGCTCCTGTGCTGTCAGCCGTGTGGTTACTTCCATGTGTGTGGTCCTACCTCTTTGTGCAGTCATGAGACCACTAGCTGGGAATTTGAACTTCCCCTTCCTATTTAAATTCCGCTCTGACACTTGCCTAGTGTCAAAGCAACAGGTTTCCCCAGCGTCCTTCCTCACTGTGCCTGTCACTGTCCCTGAGTTTTATTCTTTACCTGCCAGCCATTACTCCTGTGTTACTGACTCAGCTTGCTTCTGACAATGTCTCCAGACAATCCCTGTGTACTGTGCATTCCATACACGTGTACCAGACCTTGACTTGCCTCCGACTTCAGCTAATTTTTCCTGTACTTCATACAGGTAAAAGCTTCATTTGTACACTGGTCTTCTGCGGCCGCTCCCGTCTTTCATGTCAGTGGGATGACCCAAGGGTCACGACCTGCGGGCTCCCAGCCGCTAAGTCCATCCTACCTTGCGGCAGTTCTTGGTGAAAACCAGGGCGTTCGTTAAACTCTGTGCCATGCTAAGCCTGTGTCAACACTGACTGAAAGAACGTCCTTGAGCATAATAGGTTGAAGTCTACGCATGCTTGTGTCAGCCAGTTAATTTTCTAAAGAGAAACTGAATGTTGAAGTGTAAATGCTCATACCATCCCTAAAACAGAAGCTTTAACAAAAATAAAATTAAGTTCATTAAGTATTTGGTCTTCAATAGTTTTTGTTGACCTTCAATGGATGAGTTCATTCTTACTATTTTCTTCATAATATGATATCTACCAATATACTGAGAAATATAAGAAACAGCGTAAGGCATATGTTTTTGCAGCCTTGCTTCTAGGTGGCTATGGATGTATCTCTATTATTCTGACTTGAATAATATACATGTGTTTCTGAACTGAATAAGATGCAGTGTGTATACTAAATATGTCCACCATGCTCTATTTCACTCCTTTGTAGCAGGTTGTCATGTTAGTATGGAGGTCCTTCTCTAACTAAGCATTTGAAGAATTGTTGTGTAGAAAATCACTATGCAGATTGGTTAATTCATACACAGGGACAGGGCTAGTGATGTCACAGTAATACAAATGCTTGCAGAATTCTATATTTGACCTGTATGAGATCCAATAAGAACACAGTCAAAAAGATATGAGTGGAGTGACAGCTGATTTTAGTAAAGTGAGAGTGTAATACTATTTTTCAAAAGAGATGCAGTTGAAAGTCAGCTATATATTTTACCTTCACGGTTCATATCTGAAAATTTAAATTTTGGGGTTTGGTGGCCCTTTAATTGCTGGTTGTAGTTTATAAATGCTAGTTCCAAGTCTTTATTCATTAAAAGTATGAAATTCTGCCTTAGCAATTAAGTACCATGTTTAAAAGCGGGCATTTTAATTGCATGTGTGACATTACCCTTAAGTCATGCCCTTTTGCAGCTCCCAGGACAACAAGCATCAGTTTATGCATGTACATGGCAGTTGCAGACATTCCACGATGCTCGTGAGGGGTAAATATTTAGTGTGAAAGCAAAAAATAGGTGCTGCACTGTATGCCACCAGCTTCCCACACAAACCGATAAAATGTTGTCCGGTCTTCAGTTATAGCAGCCTCAATTTCCCATAGAGCGCAATGTGCTCACTGGTACTCGGATGCCCCCCAGGTCTTGTGTGCAATAGTGCTACAAGCAGAATCATAGAGACTAGATTCATATGCAGACACAAGGAAAATATCAGGTAGAAAAACAAAGGTAAACAAACCAGTAATATAAATGGCAAGAATAGTCAGAAACAAAACAGAATTGTTGGTGTCACAAACTGTGGTCACAGCTGGTGGCAGACACAGAATAGTCAGAACAAACAGGGTCAGACACGAGCAGACTTCAACTCATCCAGAGCACGTTTCAGAGAGCAAATTCAGTGAGTCCATGGTTCACACAGCAGCGCCAGTATCCGTTTGTTGCTTATTGGTCTCAGTACCGGGTGTTTCCATGCAGTCCTGCATCATCTGCTTCTAGCACTTCCTGATTCTCTTAATTTACAGTCATGTGATCTCTGGCTTGACTTCCTGGTTCATTGAAACAGTGTACTCATGTGATCTCTCACATCATTTCCTGGTTTCAGTCATGTGATTCCTGACACAACAAACCCTTTCCGATATTTAAACCCCACGCAGTAATAACTGCCAGAGTGTCAGGTCTTACCTGCTCTAGCTCTCCCTGCTGTTTGCTGCAGTATAATAATTTCTGTAGTTTTTTCTTCTCGATTTGAACCTGTGACCCAGACTTCAGCTTGTCTCTCATTTGGAACCTGAGCTTGTGACCTCGACCTTCGTCTTGCTTCTGACTCTGCTTCTGCCTCCTGATTTGGTGCCTTCCTCCTGACAGCTAGTAACGTCAGGTGGCAGTTAGAGGGAAGCGACTTGTGCTTCCGGTAGCAAAGACCATACCACCTTGTGGGGGTTCCTGGTCTTTTAGACTCTGCGCCTCGACTCTGCCAGTGCCAATCCTGACTGACGAACATGAATCCTAATCCCCTAGTGTGAAGCATGACACCAGCAGAGACCAATCCTAACAGTGAATACTATGAATACCTATTAACTGATAAGATGCCTAGAACCTCTTCACAGGTTCTTCATCTTTAGAAGTCTCTTCTTATAGAACACTGTTTTTTCCCAAATACTTAGTTGCCCCCAGTACTTTACCTGTGGTACAAAGTTATCAGATTAGGATACTTGTAGCCAGTGTCGGAGTGGGGCATGAAGGGCCCACCGGGAGACTGCAACGCTAGGGGCCACCAGAGGGGGTGTGGCCAGCCATCATAGAGGCGAGACCAGACACTAGAGGGGGAGTGGTCAGCCCATGAAGGACAGCTAGCACCATAGTATAGTATATAAAGAATGCAGTGTGTATATAAAGAGTACACAGTCTTGACCTGCCCCTTAGATTGGGCAGAACAGTCACCAAAAAACGGGATAGAACATTTGACAGACTGTCCTGCTCTCTCCTACCTGTTCTTGTCACCGTCACCACCTGTGGCTGCTGGTTTCTTTAGTTGCAGCTTGTCTGAATCCTGGAATGTTGGGGGCCCTATTTGGGGGAAAAAAATGGGTACATTTAAAAAATTCCAGTGCCGGCATTAAATCAATAGGACCCACAATTAATACTTAGGCCTTCCTCCAGCCCCAACAATAAAATAATAGTATTCCCATTTGATAAATAAACCTATTTCCCTCCCTCCAAACAGCCCCAGCAATAAATTAATAGCATTTATGTATAATAAATATACTTATTTTCCGCAACCGTCACTGCCATTAAATAATTCATATTCACATTTAATAAATAGACCTCATGCTCCTCAAACTCAGCCCCACATTCAATTAATCGCCCATAAACCACCCCATCTTAAATGAATTGCCCCACCATCACCCCACAAACAAAATAGCACCCATTAGTTAGCCACCACCTACCACACACACACACACATTACATTGCCACAAGCCCGCTGTGCCATCACACACATTACTGTGCCCCTTCACCATGCTGTGCCCCCTTGTGATCACACTGCGTCCCCCATGCTGCTTTTGCCCCCCCCCTTTATCACACTATGCCATGCTGCTTTTGCCACCCTCACACTCTGCCATGCTGCCTTTGGCCCCTTCAGTCTGCCATGCTGCCTTTGTCCCCCTTCTTCTGCCATGCTGCCTTTGCCCCTTCACAGACTGTCAGCTATGCTGCCTTTATCCCTCTCTTCACAGTCTGCCATGCTGCCTTTGCCCCCCCTTAACAGTCTGCCATGCTGCCATTGCCTCCCTTCACTCTCCCATGCTGCCTTAGTCCCCCTTCTTCCTCTGCCATGCTGCCTTTGCCCCTCTTCACAGTCTGCCATGCTGTATTTGCTCCCCCTTGCTTCCTTTCCTTCACTTACCTTTTCTATCAGATTCTTTCTTCTCTTTTCTTCCTGTCGACTCCTCTCTGTGCCGCTCCTCACTGAACATCACGGCCCACATCCAGTGCGAACGGAAGAGAGGGGGGGGGAGGAGGGAGCCGGAATCACGTGTTTTTTTTTTAAGGTACTCACTCTCCCCACCAACGAAGAAAGGAGCCATCAGGGTCAAAACCTACTGGGGAATACCCCTACTCCCCGGCGAGCCAGTCCAACCCTGCCTGTAGCTATGTAGAACACAGCAGGAGACCAGCAGGGAGAAGGGTAAAGACAGGGAAAATGCAAAGACACTGAGGTGCAGAGTACGGAGACAAGGTACAAAGGCAGGGATAATAGGCTGAGAATAGGTGCTGGCAGTAATCCAAGTCGTAAAACAGGCTTGGGTTAGGGCTGGAGAGATCTAAAACAAAGTCTTAGAAGAGATTATAGAGAATGAGGTCAGGACTGGCAGCAGACTAAGGCAGGTAGTAGTCAAACGCACGGCAGTAAACAGTCCTAGTCAAACACAGGGAGTCAGTAGAACTCAAAGCAGGATTTGCAGGAACAACCACACACTGGGTCTGACAGAGCTATAACCAGCATATGTGGAAAATACAAACATATAAAGGTTGAACAACCAATAGAAATCAGGCACTCCCATAGATTTAATTAGCCTGCACCTGTACTGATTAGAAACGCTAAGCAGCTGCCCCTGCTGCTTAGCAACTTGCTAGACACAGTAAATTCTTTCTGTGATCAGAGCTCACATTACCCAACAAGTTGTTGCTGCTTAGCAACCAGCTAACACATAAAAAAAATCAGTGAACAGAGTACACATTACTTAACAGTGAATCAATCATGCCTCTCAGCACTGATGTAATTCTAAGCACATGAGAAACATTCAATCAGAGGGATGTTAGGACAACCAATAAAAACAGTTTGACCAGTCTCAGATTAATTGGAGCATCTGAGTCTGCCACTGTTTCTATTCTAGCCTGTTCTCAATCCTGACAGGTCTGTCTAAATTGATTTGGGGTGTGGCTTATATGGAAGTGGTGTACCCAATCTACAATAAAGAGCCCAGACTCTAGTGGCCAGTGTATAATATATTAATGTCAGGCGCCGTCCCAGCACTGTTAATAGGTGCCGGGGACGGACGCTTGCCCTCCGTGATGAGCCGCACTTACATATTTCGGCTCACACTGAGCGTGCATGCGCAGTGAACTTGATGGGACGCTTTTATCTTCATTCTGTCGGCGGTCTGGTGCATCTGACCGCCGAAATCTTACACTATGAATCAGGGGCTACCCTTTATATATATATATATATATATATATATATATATATATATATATATATAAAGCTCCTCCTTAGCCTATTCTGGTGCCAGCATATTGGTTCACCAGCTCCAGCTTTCCTGTCTCCTGTTCCTGCTATTTTTGTATTGGTTCTGACTCCTGGCTTGTTCCTGATGTCGAAGTCAGCAAATTGGATAAAGTCATTTCAATTAAAGTCTAGCAAACTTGGTTGTCTTTGTTTGAAAAGATGCGTACGGTACGCATCGACGTACAAGGGCACGCTACGCCGTGAAAGGGCGTACGCATCCACTACACGTGGCAGCAACAGTAATTGGTCTTTTACCATACATTCGCACAAACATGCATACTTATAAAATAGTACACATTAATGGTAGTTGCAACACATAGTCAGTTATGTCGAAATATAGTAGTATTTATATTTTATATCAGAGTTACATGCATATTAGTGAAATACACGGAATGGGTTAAAGGAATAACATCATGAGTGGTATCATAATGATCCTTGTTACATATCCTACTGTTTGGTTCACTCTGCGAGGGAATCGCAGAATGCATACGCAAGTTATGAATGATAGGGAATTATGAACTACTTAAGACTAGAGATGAGCGCACTCGGATTTATGAAATCCGAGCCCACCCGAACGTTGCCGATCCGAGTCGGATCCGAGACAGATCCGGGTATTGGCGCCAAATTCAAATCTGAAACTGAGGCTCTGACTCATAATCCCGTTGTCGGATCTCGCGATACTCGGATCCTATAAATTCCCCGCTAGTCGCCGCCATCTTCACTCGGGCATTGATCAGGGTAGAGGGAGGGTGTGTTAGGTGGTCCTCTGTCCTGCTATATCTCGTGCTGTTCAGTGCTGTGCTGTGCTGTGCTGTGCTCAGTCCAGTGGTGCTGTGTCCTGTGCTCTGTCCTTCTGAGGTCAGTGGTGCTGCTGGGTCCTGTGCTGTGTCCTGTTCAGTCCAGTGGTGCTGTGTCCTGTGCTCTGTGCTTCTAAGGGCATAGTTATTTCCCCAATATTCCCCTGTGTTTAAAAAAATAAAAAAAAGTTATTTAAAAAAATACCAAAAACCAATTAAATTTTTTTTTAATTACCACAAAATTTGCACAACCGATCCTGCAGTATAAGCCCATTGGTACTGCAATATTACCAAGTTCACACATTCAGCAGTAAAAGTCCAGTGGTACTGCAATATTACAAAGTTCACACATTCTGCAGTATCAGTCCAGTGGTGCTGTGTCCTGTGCTCTGTCCTGCTGAGTTCCGTAGTGCTGCTGGGTCCTGTGCTGTGTCCTGTTCAGTCCAGTGGTGCTGTGTCCTGTGCTCTGTGCTTCTAAGGGCATAGTTATTTCCCCATTATTCCCAAGTTTTTAAAAAATCAAAAAAAAGTTATAAAAAATATTAAAATAATTTTATTTTAAAAAAAAGTAATTATAACCAAATTTGCAAAACCAATCCAGCAGTATAAGTCCATTGGTACTGCAATATTACCAAGTTCACACATTCTGCAGTATCTTGTGCTACATATAATGGAGACCAAAAATTTGGAGGATAAAGTAGGGAAAGATCAAGAACCCACTTCCTCCTAATGCTGAAGCTGCTGCCACTAGTCATGACATAGACGATGAAATGCCATCAACGTCGTCTCTCAAGCCCGATGCCCAATCTCGTAGTACCGGGCATGTAAAATCCAAAAAGCCCAAGTTAAGAAAAAGTAGCAAAAAGAGAAACTTAAAATCATCTGAGGAGAAACGTAAAGTTGCCAATATGCCATTTACGACACGGAGTGGCAAGGAACGGCTTAGGCCCTGGCCCGTGTTCATGACTAGTGGTTCAGCTTCACCCACGGATCTTAGCCCTCCTCCTCCTCCCCCCCCCTACAAAAAATTGAAGAGAGTTATGCTGTCAGCAACAAAACAGCAAACAACTCTGCCTTCTAAAGAGAAATTATCACAAATCCCCAAGGCGAGTCCAAGGATGTTGGTGGTTGTCAAGCCTGACCTTCCCATCACTGTACGGGAAGAGGTGGCTCGGGAGGAGCCTATTGATGATGTAGCTGGCGCTGTGGAGGAACTTGATGATGAGGATGGTGATGTGGTTATTGTAAATGAGGCACCAGGGGGGGAAACAGCTGATGTCCATGGGATGAAAAAGCCCATCGTCATGCCTGGTCAGAAGACCAAAAAATGCACCTCTTCGGTCTGGAGTTATTTTTATCCAAATCCAGACAACCAATGTATGGCCATATGTAGCTTATGTAAAGCTCAAATAAGCAGGGGTAAGGATCTTGCCCACCTAGGAACATCCTCCCTTATACGTCACCTGAATAACCTTCATAGTTCAGTGGTTAGTTCAGGAACTGGGGCTAGGACCCTCATCGGTACAGGGACACCTAAATCCCGTGGTCCAGTTGGATACACACCAGCAACACCATCCTCGTCAACTTCCTCCACAATCTCCATCAGATTCAGTCCTGCAGCCCAAGTCAGCAGCCAGACTGAGTCCTCCTCAATACGGGATTCATCCGAGGAATCCTGCAGCGGTACGCCTTCTACTGCCACTGCTGCTGTTGCTGCTGTTAGTCGGTCATCTTCCCAGAGGGGAAGTCGTAAGACCGCTAAGTCTTTCACAAAACAATTGACCGTCCAACAGTCGTTTGCCATGACCACAAAATACGATAGTAGTCACCCTATTGCAAAGCGTATAACTGCGGCTGTAACTGCAATGTTGGTGTTAGACGTGCGCCCGGTGTCCGCCATCAGTGGAGTGGGATTTAGAGGGTTGATGGAGGTATTGTGTCCCCGGTACCAAATCCCGTCGAGATTCCACTTCACTAGGCAGGCGATACCAAAAATGTACAGAGAAGTACGATCAAGTGTCCTCAGTGCTCTAAAAAATGCGGTTGTACCCACTGTCCACTTAACCACGGACATGTGGACAAGTGGTTCTGGGCAAACTAAGGACTATATGACTGCGACAGCCCACTGGGTAGATGCATCCCCTTCCGCAGCAACAGCTGCATCAGTAGCAGCAACTACAAAATGGCTGCTCGTGCAAAGGCAGGCAACATTGTGTATTACAGGCTTTAATAAGAGGCACAACGCTGACAACATATTAGAGAAACTGAGGGAAATTATCTCCCAGTGGCTTACCCCACTTAGACTCTCATGGGGATTTGTGGTGTCAGACAATGCCAGTAACATTGTGCGGGCATTAAATATGGGCAATTTCCAGCACGTCCCATGTTTTGCCCACACCATTAATTTGGTGGTGCAGCATTATCTCAAGAGTGACAGGGGTGTGCAGGAGATGCTTGCGGTGGCGCGCAAAATTGCTGGACACTTTCGGCATTCAGCCAGTGCCTACCACAGACTAGAGGCACATCAAAAAAGCATGAACCTGCCCTGCCATCACCTCAAACAAGAGGTTGTGACGCGCTGGAACTCCACCCTCTATATGCTGCAGAGGATGGAGGAGCAGCAAAAGGCCATTCAGGCCTACACAGCCACCTACGACATAGGCAAAGGAGTGGGGATGCGCCTCAGTCAAGCGCAGTGGAGACTGATTTCCGTGTTGTGCAAGGTTCTGCAGCCATTTGAACTTGCCACACGAGAAGTCAGTTCCGACACTGCCAGCTTGAGTCAGGTCATTCCCCTGATCAGGCTGTTGCGGAAGCAGCTGGAGAAAGTGAGGGAGGAGCTGGTAAGCCATTGCGATTACACCAAGCATGTAGCTCTTGTGGATGTAGCCCTTCGTACGCTTTGCCAGGATCCGAGGGTGGTCACTCTTTTAAAGTCAGAGGAATACATTCTGGCCACCGTGCTCGATCCTCGGTTTAAAGCGTATGTTGTGTCTCTGTTTCCGGCGGACACAAGTCTACAGCGGTGCAAAGACCTGCTGGTCAGGAGATTGTCCTCTGAAGAGGACCGTGACATGCCAACAGCTCCACCCTCATTTTCTTCCACATCTATGGCTGCGAGGAAAAAGCTCAGTTTTCCCAAAAGAGGCGCTGGCGGGGATGCTGATAACATCTGGTCCGGACTGAAGGACCTGCCAACCATTGCAGACATGTCTACTCTCGCTGCATTGGATGCTGTCACAATAGAAAAAATTGTGGATGACTACTTTGCTGACACCATCCAAGTAGACATGTCAGACAGTCCATATTGTTACTGGCAGGAAAAAAAGGCAGTTTGGAAGCCCCTGTACAAACTGGCTCTATTTTACCTGAGTTGTCCCCCCTCCAGTGTGTACTCGGAAAGAGTTTTTAGTGCAGCGGGGAACCTGGTCAGTGAGCGGCGAAGGAGGTTGCTTCCTCATAACGTTGAAAAAATGATGTTTATAAAAATGAATAATCAATTCCTCAATGAAGTACAGCACTGCCCTCCAGATACTACAGAGGGACCTGTGGTTGTGGAGTCCAGCGGGGACGAATTGATAATGTGTGATGAGGAGGAAGTACACACTGTAGGGGGAGAGGAATCAGAGGTTGAGGATGAGGACGACATCTTGCCTCAGTAGAGCCTGTTTAGTCTGTACAGGGAGAGATGAATAGCTTTTTTGGTGTGGGGGCCCAAACAAACCAATCATTTCAGCCAAAGTTGTTTGGTAGGCCCTGTCGCTGAAATGATTGGTTTGTTAAAGTGTGCATGTCCTATTTCAACAACATAAGGGTGGGTGTGAGGGCCCAAGGACAATTCCATCTTGGAACTTTTTTTTTTGCATTATATGACCAATCAACAGTCGTTTGCCATGTTCAAAAAGTAAAACCAAATTTAAACAAATTCAAGAAATTAAACCAAAAGTAAAATGCCCTGTCATAATTTAAAACAAGAGGTATTGACGTGCTCTAAAACTACTGTATTGTTGTTTATATTTTATAAACACTACACTTGAAAGCTTGAGTCTTTCAATAAAAAAGTAACTGTCCATTGCACGAATATTTGCAACAGGGACAATTTTAGGGTTAAGAAAGTCAACTAATAACACTTCGACGCTGTCTGTCTTTATAAACACTACACTTGGAAGTTGGAGGAGGTATTGTGGCCCCAGCACCAAATTTACTACCGGGGCCACTCCACTGTGCAGTCCATATTTAGGTGTATCAGATATTAAACAACGGTGACAGTTGATGCCCAATTTTTTAATTATATTGTGGCCTCGGTACCAAATTGTGTACCGGGGCCACCACACTACGCAGTCCATACCCTTTTTTGGTGGAATTCTGACCCGTGGAGGGTTTTTTAATTATATTGTGGCCTCGGTACCAAATTGTGTACCGGGGCCACCACACTACGCAGTCCATACCCTTTTTTGGTGGAATTCTGACCCGTGGAGGGTTTTTTAATTATATTGTGGCCTCGGTACCAAATTGTGTACCGGGGCCACCACACTACGCAGTCAAGATAGATAGATGCGTATCATAGATAAAGTACATTCAGTGGTGTAGGGCAAATTGAAAAATATTCAAAATGCACTGACATTATCAAAAACAAGAGGTTTTCACACGCTGAAACTCCAACATGTATATGGTGGAGAGGATGGAGGAGCAGCCGTATGTGCAGTGTAATGCAGACCTGTTGAAGGTTTTTTATATATTTTATTGTGGTGCCCAGTGCCCACTACTCTACGCAGTCCAGATACTATTTTTGGGTGTAATGCAGACCTGTTGAAGGTTTTCTATATATTTTTTATTGTGGTGCCCAGTGCCCACTACTCTACGCAGTCCAGATACTATTTTTGGGTGTAATTCTGACCTGTTGAAGGTTTTCTATATATTATATTGTGGTGGCCAGTGGCCAGTCCTCTATGCAGTCCAGATACTATTTTTGGGTGTAATTCTGACCTGTTGAAGGTTTTCTATATATTTTTTATTGTGGTGCCCACTACTCTACGCAGTCCAGATACTATTTTTGGGTGTAATGCAGACCTGTTGAAGGTTTTCTATATATTTTTTATTGTGGTGCCCAGTGCCCACTACTCTACGCAGTCCAGATACTATTTTTGGGTGTAATTCTGACCTGTTGAAGGTTTTCTATATATTATATTGTGGTGGCCAGTGGCCAGTCCTCTATGCAGTCCAGATACTATTTTTGGGTGTAATTCTGACCTGTTGAAGGTTTTCTATATATTTTCTATTGTGGTGCCCAGTGCCCACTACTCTACGCAGTCCAGATACTATTTTTGGGTGTAATTCTGACCTGTTGAAGGTTTTCTATATATTATATTGTGGTGGCCAGTGGCCAGTTCTCTATGCAGTCCAGATACTATTTTTGGGTGTAATTCTGACCTGTTGAAGGTTTTCTATATATTTTTTATTGTGGTGCCCAGTGCCCACTACTCTACGCAGTCCAGATACTATTTTTGGGTGTAATGCAGACCTGTTGAAGGTTTTCTATATATTATATTGTGGTGGCCAGTGGCCAGTCCTCTATGCAGCCCAGATACTATTTTAGGGTGTAATTCAGACCTGTTGAAGGTTTTCTATATATTATATTGTGGTGGCCAGTCCTCTATGCAGTCCAGATACTATTTTTGGGTGTAATTCAGACCTGTTGAAGGTTTTCTATATATTTTTTATTGTGGTGCCCAGTGCCCACTACTCTACGCAGTCCAGGTACATTTATTGGTGCGAATCATACAAGTTGATGGTTTTCTTATTATATATATTGTGGTGACCCCACAACATTCTGGGTTTGATTCATTAAAGAGTGCTGTATTTTGCACATACTCAGAAACAGATTTTACACCAGTGAATGCAATTCATCTTCGAACACAAATGACATCATTATCATCATCATCATCATCATTTATTTATATAGCGCCAGCAGATTCCGTGGAAGTTGAAGAGTGGAATGAGGGAGGGAACGGTGTTTGCACGTAGGCAATGCATAGTAAGGGTTTGCCAAGGTCAAGCACACTCACATTTGTCCGATTCAAGCTCTGGGTATTTCTCAGGTACATGATTTTTAGCCGTATTACTTACACCAGCTACAGGGCAAATGTTGCCCAATCAAAACAGGATTAGCCTCTATTCTGCTACTGGCTTAAACCATCCTCCAATGAAAGCATCACCCCTAGAGTCCAAAAAGGAATATAATCAAACTCTTCAAAACTCTGTCTGCCTCATTCAGTAATATTCAACTGGATGGCTTAAAAATCACCACTATACCCACATCTAATATATAAAAGCCTAGTGGTGTGTGTGTGTGTGTGTGTGTGTGTGTGGAAAAAAACTACCGGGTGACAGAGTGCTCAAGCTGCAGCGCCACCTGCTGGGTGGAGTTATATACTACACTGACCTACTAAATTCTTAGCATTATCTAATATATATAAGCCTAGCGGCGTGTGTTAGTGTGTGTGTGTGTGTGGAAAAAAATTTTTTCTCAGAAAGGGCTCATCCAATTGACCTGAAATTTGGTATACTGACATTATTTGACAAAAAAAATTATAATAGTGAAGTCAGTTAACTTCCATCATCCCCCCTTCCCCCCGTGGGAGGGGTAGTAAAGGCTAAATTTACCAGTTGAGGGCTCAAACTCATTTTCGTGAGGTAATTTTACCTCATGAACACACATGCTGTGTTAGTGTGTGTGTGTGTGTGTGTGTGTGTGTGTGTGTGTGTGTGTGTGTGTGTGTGTGTGTGTGTGTGTGTGTGTGTGTGTGTGTGTGTGTGTGTGTGTGGAAAAAACTACCAGGTGACAGAGTGCTCAAGCTGCAGCGCCACCTGCTGGGCGGAGTTATATACTACACTGACCTCCTAAATTGTTAGCATTATCTAATATATAAAAGCCTAGCGGCGTGTGTGTGTGTGGCGATGAAGGTGACAAGAACCTTTTTAACACCTTAAGTAGCTTGATTTGACTAGAATGCATGAGTATCATGCACGGGTTAACTTGTAGATAATAAGCCATTACATTCTCTCTAATCTTCCACACATCCCCTATTAGTCTGGGCCCAGCTCTGCTGTGATTAAATTGTAATTACATTAGTAAGATAAAGTAGCAGATGAAATAAAGGGCAATAGAAAAAAATTAAGTGTTAGTAGATTTGTATTATGCAGGTAGTAAATCATTTTGTAGAGCAAACAAATTACACAGGAGAGCTAAACACTGATAACATTCATTGTAATGAAGACATCATTCCAGTATAATGCTGCTCAGACATCTTGTGAAAAACTTAGAGGAAGAGACCGTGATTGGTTGAAATTAAACATTGAAGAAGAGAGAAGAAATATATTGTACATAGAAGTGGTATACATAGTTTATTAATGTCATATAACTTATGGATGGATTAATGGTCCATTCTCTGAATAAAACCTAAAATTGCTTTGAATGCTGTAACGAAGTGCACATAGAAGACTAACCCCCTGCTTCTCTTTCTGCCTCTAATTCAGTTTACCTTTAGCAGATGTCCTGAGCTGTCGACATGGGAAGGGGTGATTAATTTGCTCTCATTGGGTTCAGTTATTATAGCCAGATCCTGGTGATTTTATCAAAGGGCCCTGGTCAATGACACTATTTGGCATGACAATTAGGCAGCATTAGAGGATATTTGAGACATTATAAAACATCAAGTAAAGTCATTTAAAAAGCAGTGGAGGAGATATTCAAGATATATGCTATGTACACATGCTATGTATACTTGCTATTACCAAACATAACACCACTTATTATAGACGAGTGCCAATAGAATCAGGGAGCATCCAGACAACTGCACTTTGGCATGTGACAGCATTGTACATATGACATATTCATTTATTAAGAGATTTGTGAGTGCTCGATATCGGGAGGGGCAGGAGGAAAATCTCTAGTGGCTGGGGTTTAGTAACATAAGTTATAGATTGGGTTAGATTTCTAACTTCAACTAAAAGTTTTGCCAGCTTAGGACAGCTCCACCAAGTATGTGTGAATGTGCCGGTTTGAGGGCATTGGTCCCATCTCAAGCCCGAAATGGATGGAGAAAAGACACCACCTGTAGTATAATTTCTAGGTATTTTTTTTAATCTACAGCAAGTAGAGCTTTCAGACAAGCTTTAGTATGTAGTAACTCAATCTTCGTATTGCAGAATCACCCCTATCTCCTCCATTTGGTCTTAGTAGGAGTTTTCTCATGTGGGGATGGGTTAGTCATAACCATACAACTATACATGGTTGAAACAAGCCCTTTGGCTGTGGAATTAAATTAACAGAGAGTCTCTAGAAGGGCCCGACACTGGTCCAGCCACTATGGATATATATAGATGACAGAAATGTCAAATGAAAGTATGGGTGGAAATGTTTGTTTGCAAAAGACAGTTTGGATTGTGTCAGAAAAGTCAGTAAAGACACCCAGCAAAGTTGGTTCTTTTTGACCTGTAACTACGTCGAAAAGGCTTTGAGGTTCATGCCAGAGGGAATTGAGGGTTTTTCCATAAAGGGCCTATCGCATCTGATGATGTGAGGAGTTGATGTGAAGATATGGCTCGATCCCAAGTGGAACAGGAGAAAGATATGATGGCTAGGGACTTTAGTGCCACAGGCCTAAGATTTGTAGGAAGCCGCACAAAGATAGAACTCATGACTATTTGAATGGCAGCGGTTGTAAGATTTTTAATGCTGAACCTGGCCATATACATATCAATTTCATCTACCAAATTTAACTTTTTTGACCCAACAGTGCCTGTAACAAAATGTATCATGTGCACATTTTGTTTGCACTAAGCAGATATTCAGTTCAAATGTCGACAGTATTATTAGGTCGTCAATTCGATTGTCGACAGAATGCTATTTTCAAATCTATAAATAACACTATCAAGCTGCATCTCTATGATATCGATTTTTATAAATATATGTACAGGTATGCCTGACCTAGAAATAATTCTCAATTTTAAATTGGATGTATGTTGGGATACCTGCTACTCAAAATCAGGGCCCACACAGACTAGGGAGTTGGAGAGTTCTGATTGGGCCCCCAGGACTGTCTAGGACCCTTAGTCCAACTGACCGTACCCCTTCTCCACCGCGACGCTGTGGCTCCCAGGCTGTGATAGGCTTGGATATCCGAATAGAAAAATACCAAGCGCTGTCTTGCGGCATGGTGACATCATCACTGCACTCCGCGCTCCAAGTCTATCAGTGACCTGGAGCCAAAGCATCACAGAGGAGAAGGTAAGGTAATTTTTCATTAATTTTGATGCAGGGAAGGGAGAGGGGGTATATTTACTGGGATGGATGAAATGGTGGGGAAGAGGGGAACATTTACTGTGATGGGATGGGGGGAGGGGAACATTTACTGTAATGGGATGGGGAGAGAGGGGAACATTTACTGTCATGGGATGGGGGGAGCGAAGAGGGGGAGATTTATTCTGACAGGGGGGAGGGGAACATTTACTGTGATGGGATGGGGGGAGCAAAGAGGGGGAGATTAATCCTGACAGGGGGGAGGGGAACATTTACTGTGATGGGATGGGGGAGAGGGGAACATTTACTATGATGCTTAGTGGTTATCACTTCTGCCTCTTATCACTGGGGTCATGAGTTTGATTCCCGACCATGGCCTAATCTGTGTGGAGTTTCCTCCCACACTCCAAAAACATACTAGTAGGGTAATTTGCTGCTATCAAATTGACCCTAGTCTCTCTCTTTGTTTATGTGTTAGGGAATTTTGACTTTAAACTCCAATGGGGTCAGGGACTGAAGTGAGTGAGTTCTCTGTACAGCGCTGTGGAATTAGTGGTGCTATATAAATAGATGATAATGATTGGGGGGAGGGCAACATTTACCTTGATGTAATTGGGGGGGGGGGGAGAGAGAGGGACATTTACTCTGATGTGTTTGGGGGTAGGGGAACATTTACTGTTATGTGATTGGGGGAGGGGAGAGGGTGACATTAACTGACATGGGGGTAGAGACTAGAGGGACATTTATTGTGATGTGATTGGGGGGAGAGGGGGACATTTCCTGGGATGTGATTGGAGGGAGGAAAGAGTGGGACATTTACTTTGGGGGGAGAGGAGAGAGGGACATTTACTTTGATTGGGGGGATGGGAGAGAGGGACATTTACTTTGATTGGGGGGATGGGAGAGAGGGACATTTACTTTGATTGGGGGGAGGGAAGAAGGGCACATTTACTGTGATGAGATGGGGAGAGGAGAACATTTACTGTGACTGGGGGAAGGTAAGAGGGGGACATTTACTGTGATGAGATGGGGAAAAGAAAACATTTACTGTGATTGAGGGGAGGGGAGAGGGGGACTGTGATGGGGGAGAGGAGAATATTTAATGTGATGGGATGGGGGAGAGAGGGAGGGGAACATTTAATGTGATGGGATTGGGGTGGAGGGAAACATTTCCTCTGATTGGGGGAGAGAATATTTAATGTGATGGGATGGGGTGGGAGCGGGAGGGGAAAATTTACTGTGATTGGGGGGAGGGGAGAGGGGGACATTTACTGTGATGGGGAGAAGAGAATATCTAATGTGATGGGATGTGGGAGAGAGCAGGGCCATCTTAACAACGTTATGGGCCCCAGGCAAAACAGTGCACCGGGTCCCCTACCTAATAAATATATATATATATATATATATATATATATATATATATATATATATATATATATATATATATATATATATAATTTCTATATCTCTATATTATAAAATCACTTTTTTTAAATGTACTTGAAGTTTTTTTTTGCAGGATTATTTTATTCTAATTAAGAGCATTGCCTATGTGTCCCCCTTGCCCATGGTGCCCCCGGGCACCTGCCCATCGTGCCCATTGGAAAAGATGGCCATGGGAGAGAGGGAGGGGAACATTTACTGTGATGGGATGGGGGTGGAGGGAAACATTTCCTGTGATTGGGGGAGAGGAGAATATTTAATGTGATCGGATGGGGTGGGAGAGGGAGGGGAACATTTACTATGATGGGATGAGGGTGAAGGGAAACATTTACTGTGATTGGGGGGTTACATTTACAGTGATGAGGGAGTGGGGGAGGCATCTACTGTGATAAGGGAGGGGGTGAATGTACTGTGATGAAGGAGGGGGGTGCATGTATGGTGAACAGGGACCGGGGCGCATGTGCGGTGGTGAGGGAGAAGTCATGTATCGGGGGGGGGGGGGGGGGCTGCCAGATTAATTAGTGCTGGGCCCCACAGTTTCTGATGGCAACCCTGCTCAAAATACACATATAAGACTGCAATTTGTGCTACAAAAAATGTGTCACATTTTTGTTATTTACAAATATTTATTTATGATTGTTATTTACTAATATACGTAGCACAATGGTGCACATCTGTTCTTCAATCATAGTAATCAAACCAGAATAAGCTTTCACAATTCTAATGCAAGATAGACCATAAAATCAAATGTCTGATTGCTTGTTATGCTTTTAGTGCAGATTTCCATTTTTGAACAGATTTAGTATATAATCATCAGTCTCTGGCCCTAGTGCCCAGCATGAAGGCACACTAAGGAACACACCTATACAGAAAATAATTAACTTCAATACCATTATTTACTGGATTCTTCAACCCTATAAAACTAGATTCACATATTGATCTCCTGTGGTTTTAGCACATTTATACTTATGCAGACTCTTCATATTTTACTAGCCTACCTTCTGTGGTTCCATCTTTTATAGCAGGTCTACTGCAATGACAGCACTTTAGTTCATGTATTCTGCAGACTTGCCCTGAGGCCTACTCTGCCTGAACTTTACACCTTTACCTGAGATGTTGTTCCCCCGTCCTCCTTAAGGTATTTTGAAATAGCCTTATATGACAATGCTGATATATAGCAGTGGTTGCTCGTGACCTACAGATCTCACCTCCATACCTCTGGGCACCATTTGTAACCTTCTGTGAGAAGGACACTGGGCGCCTCAATGCTGAGTGTAGATGTATAATTATTACTACCATGGATGAGAAAAGAATGTTGAGACTAGAAATTCACTTTTCTGGAGATGCTATACATTGTTAATTGTTAATTTCATTGTTAATTACTATACCAACTAGGACCATATGGCTGGCTTTTAGTAGCGTGACACACCCCTTACAGGCTCAGAGCAAATAACGTTAATCTAGATACGCACAGGTCCACGTTTTTCCCTCACCTTTGTCCGGCAATTAATAACCATATTTACCAACATTCCTGATTTAGATCTGCTTATTAATAGACATTACACAGAGAGCATATTGGGTGTCATTTTAAGTAAAATAATTACAATTCATGTTTACTGGCCATTTAAATATAAAGGTTATCAAATAAGTTACTTGTCCAAAGCATAATTAATAAGTAGTTATTTAATTTAGCAAGAAGATAATTAAAAAAGCTCTCCTTAAATGACAGTCATATGACTCTCCGGCATATAAAATACAGCCTCTCTTGTCTTACAGTACCTTCTCTTGGTGCTTTAAACATTTTCTCCAAAATCCTGTTATCACTATTATTTTCTGTATTTGACCTCCAACCTGTTCCTGAACTTGCTTTGGCTGTTTTTTGTTGCCAATTATACTTTGGTTTTGACTCCCTTGGATCAATTGATTGCGATTTCATTACACTAGACGTATGTTTCTGTGTCTCCTATCCTAGTATTGTCCATTTCCTCCTGTGTTATCCTCCTTATCCCGCCTCTAGGGAGTGGGGCTAAGTCCTGGCAGTGCATGAATCGCAAACGTCATAAGAAGTAGGGAATGATCGGATCTATAAAATGATAGCAAGCGGTGATGAGGACCAGTTTATTTGCCAGGAAAATAAGAAAAATTAAACGAAAATTCAGTTAGATCATTGTTAAAAGTAAAAGCTCTTCCATTTACCATACATTCTCAACCACTTTTTAATAGCAGGAGGTACAGGTGACTTCCAGTAAGAAGGGACGAGAAGCGTGGCAGCACAAATCAAATATGGTAGATATATGGTAAACATTTTTCATTCATAAAAAAAACAAAATGGGTTGGATTTAAAATGAACATATCACATTCACACAGTGGAGGTAGCCATTTTACATTGAAGAGCACTTTGTGTACTTTTCTGTGGTCCAGGTAGCTGCAAGCAGGAGACCAGATCAGACGGGTAGATATTCTGTGGCAGGTACATCCTAGGGTCCAGGTAGCTTGGGAGCTGGAGACTGGATCAGAAGGTGAGATAAACTGCAGCAGTCAGGCACAAGGGTCCAGGTAGTGGCAACGGGAGACTGGATTAGGAGGAGAGATATTCTGCAGCAGGTATAAACGAGGGTCCAGGTGGCTGCACCAGGAGACTGTATCTGAAGGTGAGATAATCTGCGGCAGGTATACACAAGGGTCCAGGTGGCTGTTGCAGGAAACTGGAGCAGAAGGTGAGATATTCTGCGGCAGGTATAAACGAGGGTCCATGTGGCTGCAACAGGAGATTGGAGCAGAAGGTGAGATAATCTGCGGCAGGTATGCACAATTATCCAGGTAGCGGCAGCGGGAGACCGGATCAGGAGGAGAGATATTCTGCAGCAAGTTTACACAAGGGTCCATGTAGCTACAGCAGGAGACTGGATCCGAGGACCAGATATCTGCAGCAGGTAATGGAAACAGGAGCCAGGGAAAGTCACGTCCACACAGAGTAAAATAGTCACAAGATCTTCCAGAGAAAGAAAGCAGCTAGGTGTAATATATATTGCGCCTTTAGAGGACGCTGTCCAATAGGGTGGAATGGGAACAGATAAAAGATGGGTCTGCACATGTACAGACCTAAATCAAAGATGGGGACTGCAAGAGTCTGCAGCATGGGAACGCTGGGCAGGGGAAGACCCAGGTAAGTGCACCGGGACCTGGCCGAGAGATCGGCGGGTCCGGTGCGTGATAAACAGATTATAAGTTACAATTATAACTAAGACCATATATCAGGGACTTTAGATGTAGCAATAATTTAAGGTATTTTAGAGTGAGAAAAAGAGCTCTTGCAACCCCTAATCTAATTTAAATAATCCTGTCTTGCAAAATGAGTGTTAAAAAGTAGACGCACTTGTGTGACTAATCCACACTTAACAAGGAAGGTGCAAACGTCTGAGCCCTTACAAACCCTGCCATCATGCATAACTCCCAATTATCCCGATTTGAGAGCTCTGTCCTGCTATCCCGATCGGGACAACTTTGTCCAGCCTGGCACTTTTTAGAGGCGCTAGGCACACCCGTGGGTGTGGCCATGTCCCTAGTCCCCACTATGTTGTAACCACGCCCTTCATGACATGACCATGCCCCCATCATGATGTGACAGCACCTCTGTCCCAAAGCCACCATTGGGAGGTATGAGTCCTGGCATGCAGATTCATGCCCCGCTATCCGGCTGGCCTTATATATCTTTTGGCGATCAAACCACTCACTGTTAGAGTGAGGCTCTCCCAAGAATGTGGGGGTATAGTTATGGGAGGAGTATCACATAAACTATGTTTGTTTACCGATGACATCCTGTTGTTTGTCACTGACCCGGAGACCTTGTTGCCGGCCGTCCACAGTATTTTATCTCAGTTTAGCCTCTCTCTATAAGTTTAACACATCCAAGACACAGGCTCTTCCAAATAACAAACCCTTGGAGAGCTTTCAGAGCCTTAAAGGCAAGTTTGCCTAAATGTGGAAATCCACAGATCTCCCCTATTTAAGTATTCCAGCGTTGGCGGACCTGTGACATTCCAGGTGTTGTGAAACTACAAATCCCAGCATAACCTCCCAGCACTAAGCTGCCATATATTGGCAAAGCATGCTGGGACTTGTAGTTTCACAACACCTGGAGTGTCACAGTTTAGCTAACACTGAGGTATTCAAATAACTTCATACTTGGAGATCATTATTGACAAAAACTTTTCCTTGCTCCTGCTACAGCTCTCAGCTCTGACTGTTTCATGGATGTTTGCTCCTCCCAAAACTGCTGTATTTGTTTCGTATGCTCCCGTTGCGATTTGCAGCTAGGCTACAGACTAAATTTACAGCTGTCATGAACACCTATGTGTGGAAGAAGAAATTACCCTGTGTGTATGACTTTAGGGAAATTGCAGAGGGGGTTTAATTTGCCCGATATGTTGAAATACCACGATCCATGATTATTGTCTCAGATGTGTGACTGGTCTCTCTTGTCGGGTCAGAAGCCCTGGGTGGATGTGGAGAAAGCTTACAACTTAGATTATCCCTTAGCGGATCTGTTTTGGGTCCCTGTAGACTGGAGACCTAAGAGATTAATTGTGAAACAGTTTAGTCATTAACGAATTTCAAATTAATTGAGCCTTTATTTGGAATGTTTTGAGTTGATTGGGGACAGGACCGTAGTTCATGGAAATGGAACAACTGGATGCACTTGTAACGCCCCCTGCGGGGAAAAGACAGGGACAGACGCACACAAAAGAATTTACCTTGTAAACGATGGTCACCTCCAGTCCGCTTCCACTTTCCCAGCTGCGATCCTATCCCAGCAGATCCGCAGCCGCAGTCACCTCCAATCACGTCCCTCTGAGATAGAGACAGAGATTACGGCCGTGCCTACCAGGTAAGGGCTGTCCGAGACTACGGCAAAGCACAAGGACACGGTCAGTCCAAACTCCTTGCCGCCTCCTCAGTTTATTCTTGCCAAGACGCGGGGGACTACAGGCACTGAAGGCCAAGACTAATCCGAGGACTAATCCCGCCTCAAGTGCCTCACACACCTGCCGGTGAGGGCCTAACCGAAAGGAGGAATCGAGCGTGATACTCACCGGGACACTCCCACTTCCGATCCGGTTCTCCTGCACCTTCCCGACTCCTGCGGATGACAAGACACACAGCCTCCCTCTACGCTCTCCGTGAACTAAGATGGCACCCACAAACTGGACTAACTACAAACGGCGACCCGACCCTAACAAGGTTCTAATGGTCGGCAACGCAACTACGTCAAACACTAGGACTACTAAATGTGGTGCACTAACGGAACTAATAGTTACACGCTACGGGGAACACCAGCCGGTGTTCACAGCCTAAACCGGAGGGCGGTTCCTAACCCCCTCACCCAGGTCTTACCAAGAAGCTGCCTTCTTGCTATGGAGTCACACACAGGCCCTAAGTACGGGTTCTTTAAGCCCGGCTGAGGCTCAGTAAAACAGCACACTAACCCGCGGGCCGACTGCCGCACGGAACAGCCGATCGAACTGAACCGCCCGACTGCCTGTACTCGGGTATCTCACACGTGTCCCTTCGTCCGGAACCACAGGTCCACCTGCACGGAACCGGCCTTGAGGACCCTTGATCAGAACCACGGCCGCCCCTGGAACTGCCTCAAGGTGTGCTGCACTGCCACCAACTCACTCAGCCACCCCCCTTGGGTACCAGTGTGACCCCGGGGACCTAAGGGACAGGGACACTACGTGTGTTCTCCCCTGACTATGTGTATGCTGTTACTTACACTTGTCCCCACACAGCACGGGTTAGCACAGGAAAACCACAGGAAACAAGAGCCTACCTTTAATGGGGGCCTGACGTCTTGCCCCTGGACACAGTTAGGAAGCACACCAAAATACTGTAATGTAAACTACACTCGCCACACAGACAGAATAAATAGATACAGTCTACAGTACTTTGCCGCTACTTACCCGAACACACCGCTGCTAGCCAACCAGCAGGTTGCTACAGCACCACGGGAGCCTACGCTCGACCGTACCTCCTAACCACGTGTGCTCACCTCACACAGGACCGCGCCTACTCTCACGAGGCTCCCACGCCTCTACCTCACACCACCAGGGCCTTAGGCCCTACACACCATGGGTCTCTGCCCAGCTACACACAGAGCCTTCTGCTCTGACTAATGGGCCTCAGCCCCCTCTCTAACCCAGGGCTCTGAGCCCACTCACTAGGGCCTTGTGCCCTACTACCTAGGGGTCCTAGCCCCTGCCTGAGGCCTGTGGCCTTCCTTACTAACTGAGGGCCTTGTGCCCTTAATAGGAGATGGGCTACCAGCCCCTAACTAGGCCCTATGGCCTTCCTATGGCCTCTAGGCCACTAACTACCTAAGGGCCTTGTGCCCTTGTACCTGGGGCTCAGAGTCCCCCTCTCTAATCTAACAGGGGCTTGTCCCCTTTATATAGATATACTAATGGCCTACTGGCCCACTACCACGTTGGGGCCTAGTGCCCAGGTCCCTGGGCCTTGTGCCCCTACTATAGAGTGCCACGGGCCTTGTGCCCGACTGTGCCCACGGGCCTAGTGCCCGAATTTACGTTGAGTATACTTACCTGCTCTGCGCAGGATACTCAACTTGACACGCCGTCTTCTGTTTTCTTCTGCGGGTCTTCCAGACCCTCCAGCCGGCGGCGCCTCTTCTCCGCTTCGGCGCTGGGTCTCCACTTGCAGCTGGGGCGGGGGCGCTCTCAGCCCTGACAAGGGCTCCCCGCCGACGATCTCCGCTCCGGCGGCTTGATTGAAGTCTTCGGGCGGCAGGGTAGCTCACGGCCCTTACAAGGGCCCCCTGCCGCCGCTGCTGCTGGCTCTCTTGATGGACGTCTTGAAGAGACGTCCTCTCTCTTCTCCGCCGACGGACTTCTGGCAAAATGGCGCCACCCGGCGACTTATATAGTCGCCGGCGTGACGTCATCCGCCGGCGCGAGCGCTGATTGGCTCGCGTCGGCGCCAATCTTTTGAATGGCCGGGCGCGAGCCGCGATTGGCTCGCGCATCCGGCCGCTGATTGGCCAGCGGGGAAAGATGAGCCCTGATTGGCTCATCCTTCTCCCGCGCACAGGACCTGCAAAAAAGAAGTTATACTCACCGCCGCTGGATCGATGGACGGGTGAGTACTTCTCCTCTTCTTTCTTGTAGCTGGGCACCATCGGGGACCTCTTCAGCCCCTCCAGGGGCACAGCGCTGCCGGATATCTTCGCCCTCTTCACGGGCACCGGCTCCAGCGTCTTCTGTCCCTCCACATTTCCGCCGCCTTTTTCCATTGTGGTCCCCACAATCAACGTCTTCTCCTCTACGTCCACCTCCAAGGGTCGCTTACCGGCATCCCTGACTTGCGTCCACCGGGTCCTTCGCGGTAAAGCCCTCTCGCGCAGGATCCACACCATCCTGGCAACTTCCTCGCCCGAAGTCGGTATCCAGGGAGTCTCTTCCTCAGCACCTGCCGGAACCTCCCATCCGTCCGATACCTCCTCGGTTGTGCGGGAAGCTTCTTCAGAAGGTGATAACATCCACCACTCTCCAGCTGCGCTCTCTAAAGTACAGTCTTCGTCAGGCAGTACTTCTTCAGCAGCTCTCTCTTCCGGGGTACTGATGGCTTCCATCCTCTCAGGTACCACCGGGCAGACATCTTCACATGTCTCCGGACACAGCGTTGCCCCGTGGAGGGTCTGCTCAGTTCTCCCTTCGTCTTCAGGGACCAACTCTTCCACAGCCACGGACAAGTCGTCTGACGTATCCGACGTCTCCAATACCCCAGCTCCAGCATCCGGCTGACGCGGGTATTCCTGTCGCGAATCTTGCTTGGACGGGACGATCACCTGCGATCCAACAGTCAGCAGGCTCTGCCGATCCTTCCCTCCAGATTCCGACTTCTCTTGAGACCATGGATGGACGGCTCCCTCGTCCTTCCACTCGAAGACTTCTACGTCTTCCCATTCATCGGAGACTTCTTCGTCCTCCCATTCATCAAAGAGCTCCTCGGCAACTGGGCACTGGTATGCGAAGTGTCCAGGCAACCCACACTTCCAGCACAGCATTTCTTCCACCGGTTGCCGTTTAGTACCTTTGCTCTTCTTCTTCCTTGTCTCACAACGTTCCAGGATTTGCTTCGTGAACGCTGCCACTTCGTCACGAGAGATGACACAGCTGTATCCCTCGTACAGCGGAATGATCCCCCGATGAGCCATCGTTGATCCTGCCGACTACGCCAAAATGTAACGCCCCCTGCGGGGAAAAGACAGGGACAGACGCACACAAAAGAATTTACCTTGTAAACGATGGTCACCTCCAGTCCGCTTCCACTTTCCCAGCTGCGATCCTATCCCAGCAGATCCGCAGCCGCAGTCACCTCCAATCACGTCCCTCTGAGATAGAGACAGAGATTACGGCCGTGCCTACCAGGTAAGGGCTGTCCGAGACTACGGCAAAGCACAAGGACACGGTCAGTCCAAACTCCTTGCCGCCTCCTCAGTTTATTCTTGCCAAGACGCGGGGGACTACAGGCACTGAAGGCCAAGACTAATCCGAGGACTAATCCCGCCTCAAGTGCCTCACACACCTGCCGGTGAGGGCCTAACCGAAAGGAGGAATCGAGCGTGATACTCACCGGGACACTCCCACTTCCGATCCGGTTCTCCTGCACCTTCCCGACTCCTGCGGATGACAAGACACACAGCCTCCCTCTACGCTCTCCGTGAACTAAGATGGCACCCACAAACTGGACTAACTACAAACGGCGACCCGACCCTAACAAGGTTCTAATGGTCGGCAACGCAACTACGTCAAACACTAGGACTACTAAATGTGGTGCACTAACGGAACTAATAGTTACACGCTACGGGGAACACCAGCCGGTGTTCACAGCCTAAACCGGAGGGCGGTTCCTAACCCCCTCACCCAGGTCTTACCAAGAAGCTGCCTTCTTGCTATGGAGTCACACACAGGCCCTAAGTACGGGTTCTTTAAGCCCGGCTGAGGCTCAGTAAAACAGCACACTAACCCGCGGGCCGACTGCCGCACGGAACAGCCGATCGAACTGAACCGCCCGACTGCCTGTACTCGGGTATCTCACACGTGTCCCTTCGTCCGGAACCACAGGTCCACCTGCACGGAACCGGCCTTGAGGACCCTTGATCAGAACCACGGCCGCCCCTGGAACTGCCTCAAGGTGTGCTGCACTGCCACCAACTCACTCAGCCACCCCCCTTGGGTACCAGTGTGACCCCGGGGACCTAAGGGACAGGGACACTACGTGTGTTCTCCCCTGACTATGTGTATGCTGTTACTTACACTTGTCCCCACACAGCACGGGTTAGCACAGGAAAACCACAGGAAACAAGAGCCTACCTTTAATGGGGGCCTGACGTCTTGCCCCTGGACACAGTTAGGAAGCACACCAAAATACTGTAATGTAAACTACACTCGCCACACAGACAGAATAAATAGATACAGTCTACAGTACTTTGCCGCTACTTACCCGAACACACCGCTGCTAGCCAACCAGCAGGTTGCTACAGCACCACGGGAGCCTACGCTCGACCGTACCTCCTAACCACGTGTGCTCACCTCACACAGGACCGCGCCTACTCTCACGAGGCTCCCACGCCTCTACCTCACACCACCAGGGCCTTAGGCCCTACACACCATGGGTCTCTGCCCAGCTACACACAGAGCCTTCTGCTCTGACTAATGGGCCTCAGCCCCCTCTCTAACCCAGGGCTCTGAGCCCACTCACTAGGGCCTTGTGCCCTACTACCTAGGGGTCCTAGCCCCTGCCTGAGGCCTGTGGCCTTCCTTACTAACTGAGGGCCTTGTGCCCTTAATAGGAGATGGGCTACCAGCCCCTAACTAGGCCCTATGGCCTTCCTATGGCCTCTAGGCCACTAACTACCTAAGGGCCTTGTGCCCTTGTACCTGGGGCTCAGAGTCCCCCTCTCTAATCTAACAGGGGCTTGTCCCCTTTATATAGATATACTAATGGCCTACTGGCCCACTACCACGTTGGGGCCTAGTGCCCAGGTCCCTGGGCCTTGTGCCCCTACTATAGAGTGCCACGGGCCTTGTGCCCGACTGTGCCCACGGGCCTAGTGCCCGAATTTACGTTGAGTATACTTACCTGCTCTGCGCAGGATACTCAACTTGACACGCCGTCTTCTGTTTTCTTCTGCGGGTCTTCCAGACCCTCCAGCCGGCGGCGCCTCTTCTCCGCTTCGGCGCTGGGTCTCCACTTGCAGCTGGGGCGGGGGCGCTCTCAGCCCTGACAAGGGCTCCCCGCCGACGATCTCCGCTCCGGCGGCTTGATTGAAGTCTTCGGGCGGCAGGGTAGCTCACGGCCCTTACAAGGGCCCCCTGCCGCCGCTGCTGCTGGCTCTCTTGATGGACGTCTTGAAGAGACGTCCTCTCTCTTCTCCGCCGACGGACTTCTGGCAAAATGGCGCCACCCGGCGACTTATATAGTCGCCGGCGTGACGTCATCCGCCGGCGCGAGCGCTGATTGGCTCGCGTCGGCGCCAATCTTTTGAATGGCCGGGCGCGAGCCGCGATTGGCTCGCGCATCCGGCCGCTGATTGGCCAGCGGGGAAAGATGAGCCCTGATTGGCTCATCCTTCTCCCGCGCACAGGACCTGCAAAAAAGAAGTTATACTCACCGCCGCTGGATCGATGGACGGGTGAGTACTTCTCCTCTTCTTTCTTGTAGCTGGGCACCATCGGGGACCTCTTCAGCCCCTCCAGGGGCACAGCGCTGCCGGATATCTTCGCCCTCTTCACGGGCACCGGCTCCAGCGTCTTCTGTCCCTCCACACACTGCCCACCAGTGTCATCCTAGTAAACAACTGTTGTGAGAGCTGGTGCTGGGCACAGTGTGCAACTGTGACTTCTGCATTATGTGTAGGGAAAATCTATATTTTATGGGTTTCGCTCCCCAGGAGAGAGCATAGAGAAATGTCATATGCTGTATGTAACTGCTCTGACTACATGACAGTCAGTCCACATACTGATCTAAGCTCTCTGCTGGGTGACCTACTACCTACATCACAGTACATGAGGTGGAGGAGCTGAATGAAGGAGCTCACACACTGGGCAGATACTTTGTCCTAATTAGTATGTAGTGACAGAGGAGGGCGCAGAATAAGAGATTGTTGTATGGACAGAACATGGAGAAGAATTGAGTCTGTTCTGTATATAATGGTTATTACTCACCTGTGCTGGTATCTGTAGGAATGTCCTCCTCCGTACCCAGCTCATCACCCCTCACATACGTCTTTTCTCCACCATCAATGTGGGTTACATGAATTCCCTCTCCCTCCTCTCTATCTTCATCCTTAACATGTATCAGGTTTTCATCCTAAACAGCACACACAATAAAATCACATTATAATAATATCTGACTATAAATAATACTAGGGAACACTGATGTCTAATGAAATACCTATTGTGAAGAAACGCGTCAGGATAAACACTCTTTTTACAATGCAAGGGGTGCAAATAAGTATTCTGTTTTGCACATAAGTTAAATACTGACTGTTTTTTCATGTAGCACACAAATATCAGCTTTAAATTTCAGTGTACAAATAAGCTATCAAGTATTTGTGTGCTACATGAAAAAACAGTCAGTATTTAACTTATGTGCAAAACAGAATACTAATTTGCACCCCTTGCATTTGTAACATGGTTTTGTCCAGGAGACTGAAATAAGAAGTTTCTTAAGTTAAGATCCTTAATGAATCAGGCTCATTGTTCTTATCCTATGGTACAGATGTTTCCTTTCAGTTATATATTTTTCAAATAATATATTAATTTGTTAGTGTTCCTTGTTATAATATGTATATATCTCTTACATTGATTGTTGTGGTAAATCCTGGCATAATTCTGCAAATGATTTCCAATTTAGTGTATTCTGTTTCTTATTTATTATAATATAGATTTCATTCAGATCATATATACATTAACTTTTCTACTTCTAGTTTATAAATCAATACTTTAGGATATTGTAATAAATTTCTCATTTGAATTTGTCTATCCTTTATATTACAGCTAACGGCTATTGACATAAACTTTTAGAACAGATGGTAAGAGGTCTTCACCTATAGCAGCCGCCTTTCCCGTAGAGTTAGTCGCACTCACAATCAATCAGAATTAGGGCAGAGTATCCGCAGGGAAACAGGAGCAGGTCGGCTAATGTGTGACACAGACACTATAACCAGCTAATCCCTTCCTGCCTTAAATACAGTAAGGAGCCAATCACAATGCACGGCACCAGCCCACCAAATCAGCCACAACAGGCTGATAATTAAACACCACCGATTGCGCACGTTTCCTGGCTGTCAAACTCCTAACAGGGATGCAGCGGTGATGAGAAGACCGTCCTGGTCGTCCTGGCCATGGTACGGACGCTGCAGCAGGACGGGACGCCCAGGAACAGCTGGGACACGGCCACAGACAGATCCAGCCGGGTCGTCACGACTAGAACTGCGGCTCCTTCAGTCAAGGTTGAACATCAGGAGTTTGTTGTTCAGAAAATTCTAGACACCAAAAAGGTGCAAAGTCAAATACACTTCCTATTCCATTGGAAGGGATATGACCCAGATGAGAGATCATGGATTCCTAAGAAGCATCTGCATGACAACAGGCTTAAAAAGGAGTATTATTTCCCATGGAAGCCATGGTGTAGGTTTTTTTTAAATTCGTCCTCATGGGTGGTGGTATTCATATTAATGACTGCCACTATACCCACAGCAATTAAACCTACAAAAAAATTCCGATATCAAGAATGCCTGCAAAAAGAAAATAATGACTTACAATAAAAATGACAGTGTAGATAGCTGATATCCTTATGCTACATACCGATTGGTGTGAATTCCAGCACTTTAAATTGACGTCACTGTTCATAGCCGCAGTGATATCTCTGTATTTAAATGCCAGGACCCCATGACTTTAATATCTCATTTAGAATTTAGGGTTAGGCATTGGCGCTTTAAATGCTGATTACCCCTGACCTCTGGCTTATATTTCTAGACTATCCTTATCTGCTGCCAGTCCTGACATTTTGGTCTATTAAACTACTCTTCTTACTTACCTTGGCCCTTGACCTCCAGCCTGGCCCTGGTTATCTTGTGCTTTGAGTTGCCTCTCTCAACCTCCTATCTCCATGCTACCAGTTTCTCATTATAAGATTTCACGAACGATAAGTCCTGAAGACATCAAAGTACCTGTGAGCGCATCTAACTGTATGGGAAAGGTGGCTGCTAGAGGAGAAGACCTCTTCTGCCTGTTCTGAAAGCTTATCACAGTACTGTTAAGCCCGAAACACATCATAAACTTTATGATGATGATGGGTGCTTTTATACATATTTAAAATAAATAATTAACAAAGTTTGTCCTGCTAAATAAGCACCAGTGCTCATACTGCTAATGCAAACAGCGTTGGGTTCCCCTGCAAAAACTGTAACCAGCACCATGTCAGATTGTAAAAACAATCTGAGCCTGGCAAAATTATGAAAGAGTGGGGTCCCCATGTAGTTGTGAATGCAAACAGACTGTCTTTATTAAGAAAACAGGTCACACAGGTAATAGCTATACGCAGTCAATGGTAATACAGTCATAACGAGTCCATAGACACAACAGGGAAATGCTGGTAAGATATATTGCAGTCAGGAACAAAGCACTTGGTAGTGCTGGTAAGATATGTTTTAGACAGGACCAAAGCACTTGATAATGCTGGTAGGCAATATTGCAGTATACGCAGAGGAAAAGTCTGATGATGGTAGTTGTAGGCTTACTGACTGGATGATCCATGGAAGGGGCAGACAGGAGGAAAATCAAGCAAACCAATGTCAGCTCCACAACAGTACCAGGGAGTAAACAGGAGCAAGGCCAAATCAAGCCGGGGTCTGGGTCACAGGAAAATGTGCAAAACGATGGCACAAACAGGAGTTGGATACCAGGGGACAATCAGGACCAGATCACATGAGTATCAGAGAGACGAGCAGCAGAGACAATAGAATTGGCACCAGTCTGTTGAAAAAGGCAGTCATTTAAAAGCCAGACACAGGTGATCAGGATCCATAACTAATGATGAAAACTTAACCCCTTGCAGGCAGGGTCTTACAAAAGCAAAGCAACATCCACGGGGGAAATGATATACTGTAGATAGAGGCAGATCGTAACACATAGTGGTGCACAGACTCAGTCTATTCATCACAGGGAAGAACTCTCTGGGGGATTGTCCCTTCCTAGGAAAAACAGGCCCATGTTGAAAGCACTGAATCTTCTCAAACACCCCTGGATGGTAGGTGTTAGTGTAATGTTAGTCAGAAAATACCATTTTTTTTAAGTGACACTACTAGGCCTAGCAAGCTCTAGCAGCCATAAACTGTTTGGGTAAGCTGGCGTATGTGGAACTGCAAGTTCCAACATTCCCACTGGTGCCAAAGCATACAGTCACTTGTAGAACAACAAGTGCCAGCATGATCTTGCATCCAGGACCCACTTAGACCTGTAGTGTGACATCAAAAAAATACACTCCATATAAAAATGGTTTTACTTCAACTAAATGCCTTAATCCCTTATTCACCAATTTATTTCCAAAGGGATCCTCTCAATTCTTTTTCAGGGATCCTCTCGTTTCCAATTCAAATTACATGGTCTGTCCTCAACTAACAAATTCACAGCAGCTTGCTGATAGGTCAAAATGTGAGAAAGTGGAGTCACAATGAACTTCATTTCAGCAATGAGAGTCATTAAAAAATGTATCAATGAAAGTGGATCAGAACCTCAAAACCTCATTGCTACAAAGAAAATGTATTGGCCTGTCATAGCCAAGCCTGCCACTGCCTGATGCGTGTTGCAGCACATGCTGTTCCCTCCCCCCTCCCCCCCAGTAGCGTTAATCAGTCCAGTCTAAGAGAGCTGGTGTTGGCTTCACCTTTGGGGAAGAGGAATATGCGTTTCTGTGGTTGTCTATTTCTTACTATAAAGCAATTGCATGTACTCAGCCTACACTTGCAGAACCTGTCCCTTCCCAATTGCGTCAATTCAGGTATAAGGGGACGCAACTCAGGAATAAAATATAAGTAAAAATATACATTTCTTGGTGCAGATGTGCAGTGCTAAAATGCGGATTTTACACTAAAAAAGGGACGTTTATCAAACTCAAAATGAGCCTTTTTATTTCTTTGGTGATAATATGGTAACTTAAATTGTGTTGTGGCATGCCAGTGATCTAAATCATCAGTGATCTAAATCACCAGGAGCTTTGCTGAAACTCAACATTTTTCTTGTCTAATAAAGGGGACCAGTGCAGTTAATATATTGACTATAAACTACTGTAGTTTAACAAATGGACAGCTATATGTTCTGAATTTCTTTCTATGGTCATTGTAGAGAGGATTGTTTTTCTATGTTGATATTTGTATATACAAAGTGATCATATGACTTGCATTTCTAATTACCTAGATGCACTTCCCTAACTTATGGGGACAATGCACAGTTACTATCTATGGTTGTGGATCACATAACTATTGGGCATGTAAAGAAAATGTAATGAAATCTCACTGGTTTACGATAGAACAAAAAGGAACATATAGCTCTTTCACTGCATCTACCATGCAGGACTATACTATGTGCAATTTTGTTTCCTCTACATATACATGTCTGCTTGTTCAGGACTTTTTTTTTGCATATGCAAGATCTAGAGAACTCATTTTTCCTCATTCAGCTGTCTGAAAACTAGGAGACAGAGTATTTACATATTTTTCTGCACATGACAACAGTTTATAAAGGCCATTTAGTTTCCTTTATAAACTGAATTTTTATTGTTATGCAACAAAATGCAGGTTCTACCCAATTATAATGAACGACCAAACCTGGATAGAAAATTTATATGCAGCTACAATGGTGGGGTCCCAATACTCTCGAGACCTAAAACCAGGAGTTTGCAATTGGTGTGATATAGAATTCCACTAGGAAACTGGATTGAATAAAATATATCTTTAGTACACCATCATAATTCAATATTTTAAAGCATCATTGTAATGGCACAATTATTTTGATATACATAAAAAAATTGTTTATGTGGCTTGCTAAGGGGCTACAACAAAATAGCACCACCCATCAGTTTCAACAAAGTAATTTAGCCAATTTTAGTGATCTGACTACTTCTCCCAGCAGTTAAGGCTGCTAGGGGATGGTGAGAAAACAGTGAAGGATAGCAGAGGCAGACCAATGAGCCCACTAGCTCCAATCAGAAGAGGGAAGAGCATAAACAGTAGCATGGTGTCATGTCCTTATGTAGCTTATGAAATAAAGATTCTCCAATGCAACCTCAGTTATTCCAAAGCACAAAAGTTTCATTCACAAAATAGATTACAGGGCAAAGTATCGCATGCATAAGATTGCGCAGTTGGCACCAACAACAAGCTTCTATCAGAACGCTCTGGTTTCCAAAGCCAGAGTTGAACATTTTATACACTGTACAGTCATAAAAAGCAGTGACATAACAAAGATACACAGTTACAGCATTAAGGTCCACATTCATAGGTCAATGTGTCATGACCTCCCAAGAACTCGATGCCCCATTAGTTGATTCCTCTGGTCATTGTTCGTTGAGGTGAGGGTCATCTTTCTAAGTGTGGCCAGGTGTCCTTCCTGCTAGTTTTTGTGTGAAAAGTAAAATTAGTTACAACTAGCATTTGAAATATGTGAACGTTTCATAAATACTACCCAGAAAGGTTCTCATGTGATTGCGAACAGAATGAGAATAAATTCATAACTGACTTATTGGGAACATTAATTAACTTATTCACCACATTATATTTTATATTAACTGAAATAAAATAATTTACATGTTGTTATTTGATAAAATAATTGTTTGATTGCGTACTAATCGCATCACAACCAATAATAGTGTACAGAAATTGCTGATTACCACTTTCATCCAATTATTAAACTTCAACAGTGGCCAGAGAGTAGGGGAAGGCTCCATTTTAAACGAGAGTTGCCTAGATGCAAGTATATAAACTGCGCTCAATAGCAGGCTAGGCGATATAGCTGCAGCAGCAGTGGGAC
The DNA here is from genome assembly GCF_038048845.1 of Mixophyes fleayi. Lineage (NCBI taxonomy): Eukaryota > Metazoa > Chordata > Amphibia > Anura > Limnodynastidae > Mixophyes > Mixophyes fleayi. The sequence goes on along the minus strand of NW_027447981.1, from coordinate 256,960 downwards.
CATGGTATCCCTTCTTGAGCAAATAAATCAGCAAATGAAAAAGTCACAATTGCGCTCGCAGTAAATGAATACCATCTAATGCAAAAAATGCGCATGCACAGACCCAATCTGTCAATTTCACTGCTCCTCTCCCTTTTGGTTGGAGTTTAGGCTCCAAAGTTTAAAAGCACCTCCTCCTTGTCCTCAGTGCCTGTTCTTCATGTTACCTTCCATGCAGTTCTGGCTCCTGTACTCCTCATCGTCTAAAGAGCTCACACTCTACAAGCTTCAGCTCATCTCCTCCGTTCCTGTGTAAACTGCTGACTGCTGAACTCTATACCTGCCGCCATTCCAGTGGTACTCAGTCATCCACAGAGCTGACACTCTCCTCTTTTTTGCTGACTCTTTGGCTTGTTTCCCCAATATTCCGCCTAGTTGCTTCCAGTAGGGGCCGTGACCTGCAAGTAGGCGCAGCTAAGTCCAAACCGCCTTGCGGCTGGTCCCTGGTGAATACCTCCTCCTTGTTAGACTCCGCGCCTTTCTGGGAGTTGTATCTAGACTTCGGCTGGGTCCCGTTCATTTACCATTCCTGCTGCAGATTTGTGACTGAGGCTCGTGATAGTTGCACAGTGCAAGTGTCACATTCATAGAACAAATTGGTAAAAAATAATGAATGGAAATAAAAATCAGTGTTATCAAAGAGAACACAAGTATCATCTAGATCACAAGGTCCTCATAATGGTCAGAATCAATCCAAAAACACTCTCAAATGTCCATAGGGTTCACAGTGCAGAAGTTCATATACCTATATTGGAATCTTAGAGGTCATCTTCTATATTCCTCCAATAATAATGTGGTTGAAATTTTTGAAGGAATGGGAAAAAAATAATAGATAATAAATGGAAAATATAGAAATGGTAAAAATAAATAAAACATGTGTCAGAGGGTTCAAAGAAATATCCCAGAGTATGGAGAATGCATCAGATTCTAAGTAATCAAAATAAGTCAACCAAGTAAATAAAAAAACAGATTTAATAGTGTTGATAACAACGGATCTCTCATTGTAGGTATCTACAATGATGAGAACTCACAGGACCATAAGCATTAAACCAGTGATTAAACCAATGAGCGCTTGTTGCACTTTCTACACACTTCTCTCATCTTTGGACAAAGAGGAGCTGAACGAACAGTAATGGTCATAACTGTAATGTAAGTTTTCTTAGGATGTCATCCTTCCATGAACAAATTTCCTGCATTTCATTCAATAAATTAATTTAAGACTCCTAGGTACTAAATAAATGAAAGCTAGAATCTGATTGGTTGCTATAGGCAACATCCCCACTTTTTCAAACCCGCAGCTTAGTAAATCTAGCCCCTAGTCGTGAGGTTTTCACAGTCCACTTTGCATCCATGTTCTTGTTAATATAGGACCAAATACTGATATGTCACCTGTAATGAAAGTCTAGGGAACAGGTGACATATCAGTATTTGGTGATACATTAGATGACATACCCAGTGGAATCCACATACATTGACTAAGCAATGCCACATATGATAGGGAGGTCATCTGCCCCACTGTGTCCACGTATACATTCCAGTGGCATATCCCAATAGTACATGGTGGTGGATTTGGTGATGCCCTGATATACACCCCACAGTCTACAAACTATTACTTTCCTTATTAGCTAAAAACTATCCTAATGCTAGCCCTTGCCCAAAAAAACCATAGTCTGGTTTGGGCAAAGTTCCTCTTGTGTTTCTTTCAGTAATGACTAAGGCCCACAAGCTACACACAGAAGCTATGGCCATGCTTGATATTCGAACTCATGACGCCAGTGTTGGGAGACAAAAATGCTAAACTCTACGATAGCAGTACAGATCTTAACTGGCATATATTTTTGGGTAATAAGGAAGAGTGGATGTGTTGTGTTGTTTTTTTCCTGAAGTACTATTATCTAGCTCTTACATCTATTGCACACATGCTGTATTGTTGAGGTTCTCACTCTAGTATATAGAATGTATTTATTTTTCTAAATGAACATTGCCTTAGTGGTCATCCAATTTACCTTCCAACAATGGAGTCATGAGTTCGATTCCTGACTGATTTTCTAACAGTCAGGACACACATTTTTAGCATATATTAATTGTAATATATATATGCATGTTTTTTTATGGTAGCAAATTAGATGCATTTGCATCCACATGCGTTTAGTTCAACAAAAACACATTATACGATCTTTCATATCGGTGATTAAAAAGGTGTTTTGCTTTAACTGAGTAACACTTTAAAATCATTTGTCAAATGTAATCTAATTATATAAATGCTAACCCGAATAATAAGACAACAAGAATTTTATCATCATTAGCTATTTATATACCACCACTAATTCTGCAGCATTGTACAGAGAACTCACTCACATTAGTCCCTGCCCCATTGGGGCATTCAGTCTAAATTCCCTAACACACACACAAACTAGGATCAATTTGTTAGCAGCCAATTAACCTACCAGTAAGTTTTTGTGAGTGTGGGAGGAAACCCATACAAACATGAGGAGAACATACAAACTCCTAACAGATAAGGCCATTGAACTCATGACCCCAGTACTGTAAGGCAGAAGTGCTTACCCCTTAGCCATCACACAATATACACATGATTGATTGTGTATTAACATTTGTAAACAAACTCTTCATAACTACCACATTTTCCATTATGTAATACCATCTTAACTTTAAATAAGAAGAGGATCTTAAGAAGGGGATCTTAAGATGAGGATCTTAAGATGGACTGACTGCTTAAGACCCATTGCATCTGAATTTCCATTGCTTAAAAGACTTAAGATGGGCGTGTCTTTGAACTTCCATTCCTTGTTGAATTGCAAATTTCTTATCTCCCCGTTTATTCTTAAAATACTCATGGCAACTTACGCACAAGTTAAGATCAGTAATGACTCAGGCCCTATGTCTTGCTTTATATCATTATTATATGTTTGATGGTCAAATTATTTGAATGGTTTGCCAATTTATTTCTATGGTTTGCCATATCATCATCATCATCATGATCATCATCAGCTATTTATATAGAGGCACTAATTCTGCAGCACTCACATCAGTCCCTATCACATTGGAGCTTACAGTCTAAATTCCCTAACATATACACACACACACACACACACACTAGGGTCAACTAACCTAGCAGTATACTTTTGGAGTGTGGGAGAATACCAGAGCACCTGGAGGAAATCCACGCAAACATGTGCAGAACATTCAAACTCCACACAGATAAGGCAGAAGTGCTAACCACTAAGCCACTGTGTTGCCCCTGGTATTATATGTAAGTTTGGTCATGAATTAGTTGTGTTATGCATTCCTGGAGATTTCAGCACTGTTTCTCCACAATGGAATTCATTCTGCATTAATTAATTGTTTCCGCATAATGTCATTTTTCTTATATATTATAATGCTGATGTCATTTGATTTTAATTAGGATATTTGTGATGATTGTGATGCCATTTTTATTAAACTAATTGCACATATTTATAACTGAATATTGAAATATTTGTAATGAAGGTGATGTTATTATATTTTAAATACCTGTGCTTTTGTAATGCTGGTTATTGAGATATTTGTGATAATGAGAATAGATGATGAAAAAATATAGGAAATATTATACATAGACTGACACTAGTCACAAAAGCATACATATTGAATGAATGAATATATTATATTGGGAGACTGCTAATTTCAACAAAACTGTGTAATACAAAAATTATATAAATTATATAAATATTAATATGGGAGCAAAAAGTGCTAAACATTACATGATTTTATATGTTTTTAGTATTTCCATTAAATTAATTTTTTTGGGATGAAACCCAAAAACTAGCCTGGTGTAACCAAAACCAACAACAAAACATGAGAATGTTTGAAGGATCAATCTGAAAGGTAGTAGGTGAACCAGGAGAGAACAGTGTCATTAAGGCCAAAGGATTAAAGGGTTCAAACAGTACAGAGTGATCGATAGGGTTCAAATCAGCAGAGAGGCCAAGTAGTATAAAAAAGGAGAAGTGGCCCTTTGACTTAAGTAAAAGTAGATCATTGGTCCCTTGGGCTGTTTCGGTAGAGTGAAGAGGAGGATGAGAGATAGTGGGTCAAATGGTTGAAGACAAGACATTCAAGAATGTAGGAAGCAAAGATGAGCAGATAAATTTATGGGAATGAGAGAAATAAGACCATGTTTGTGGTTGAGGTGAGCAAGGTGCAAGTAATGGGGGGAGAGAGAGTGGAGGAGCTTGAAGAAAACCGAGTCGAGAAGGGAAAAGATGTGGGTGAAGAGGAAGAGATGAAAGTGAGAATTTCAGACTTAGTTACAGGAAGGAAGGAAGTAACGGTGGTGGGATTGAAGGTAGAGTGGGTGGGGTGACTGTTTTTAACCCCTTACCAACTGTTAATAAATTTTGGTGGGAAGACGTTTCACCTTCCCCATCTTACTGAAATCAGATTGTCATTGCCTTTAAGCTGTTTCATTAAGCTTCTGGACAGACTAACAGTAAAATAGAGAGTGCATTGTGGGTGCTGTATCTTCAATTTAGGAGTACAACTTTATTGATCTTGGTTGGTATAGATACGCAACAATGTCAGAGTAATGTCACCAGTGACTTTCTCCATACAGAGGCGATCATGCACTCATGCAAAATATGTGTGTGTCACCTATAATGGTTGTTGTCTAAACCCATAACAATTAACAAACTCCAATTTTTATCCACCCACTTCTGATCCTGTCTTCCCTTATATCCACCCATTTAATCATATTATATTTTCAGCTAAAAAACACATTTTCAACATTCTCGATATGCCTTTGTTCATGACTTTATATACCTTACAAACATGCTGATGTTTTTTTCTTCTTTTTAACGTTAAATTCAGAACGTAATATTGCCGCTTTTAATACCATGAACATCAGTTTTGTAAAAAAAAATGGGCATGGTAAATTAGCATAAAAAATAACAAGACTTTCCAAGAAACATTAGTTTGAAAGTAAACCTAATGTTTCTGAATTAAGCATGCAGTGACTTATGTAAATTTTTATTTTTAATTATTGAATATGTATCAAGAAAGCTCTCCGTAATGTGCGTGTGAGTAATTTCTGGCACAGTTACATTTGTGATGGGCAGGCTCTGTGCTAAGCGGACTTAGATTCTCAAGGTCAGGTCATTCTCACTTAATACAAGCCTCTGGATCTTGCTTTCTTCCTTGCTCTCATTATACACTAAATTATATTATTCAGTGGTGGATGCTCATGTCCTGCTGAACCTGGCTCGCTGTTAGGGAACAGCGAGCCAGGTTCAGTCTTTGACAGGTTAGTTTATTGGGCTTTTATGTGTGTGACACTAGCAACAGAGTATTGTGGACATTAGGCACAAACCCATGTTATTGCTGACCCACCTAGAATGATGAATACTAACACAGCAACATACAGCAAAATGCATAGACTACAAACTGAAGATGATGAGCCCTAGTTATTTTGGTCGTTAAAACTGCAACTACAAAAAAAACATTGATATGACAATGTTTAGATATTTCATTTTTACAAATTTTCTTGTGTAAAATATCCTCCTGCAGGCAAATAACAGAGACATAAACTATCCATTTACTATTAAAGTCTGTCCTTCTACTGTAACTCGAGATTTAATGTATATACAACAACAAAAGTTTCCCAAAATATAAATAGTGGAAGATCACTCTCAATAGAGACATATCTAAAAAAAAAAAAAGCAGAAAACAATTCTTTCATACTGGCCAGGGAATTCCATGCACAACATTTTCTCCCATAATGCCCAGAACTCACTATGGAATTGTAAAGAGATTCCTCCACTTTAATAACAACTATAAATTTCTGCAAAGCAATGACTCAGACTGTACGTGTCTATTTAAAATAAGACAGCTTCTGGTCCACTTTTAAGAAGATAACTTATAAAGCTACTGTAAATACCTTAAAACATTACTTGACTATTTTATTTACTTAACAGTAAGGCCCTTAATACAGTATGACAGAGCATTGAATGGGTTTATTACATATATAATTGCATATGCATGCATTAATGTAGAATTAAAGAAATTATTTCTCTTTAAAATGATTGATAATAATGATTGTAATTTTATAATTGCTGTACTATTAAACAACATTTACAAATAATTCCAGACAAGCTGATGTCATAGGTAAAGGACTAGATAAAAACTTTAATTAAACTTCCAATATAAATCTTTTTATAACAACTATATTGCACTGTTTTGCTAAAGTTTATTCCTGATCTCAGAAAGCTAAAAAAAAAATGTTATCAATATAAAAAACTGAAAAAAATGTACATTTTAAGACATAATTACTGCATTTGATGGCTGCAAAATATATTTATTTTGTACTTTATATAATAATTATAATCATATTAGCTTTATATAAAACAAAGGGATTTTGTTTAATGATTCATTTAATGAGTAGAAATGTTTTGTATTATAACATTGTCATAGAAAAATAAGCTCAGTTTGGGAGAGTTTTATTATATACGCAGCATCCAGACAGTATAATTTTGAAATTCTGACAACTTCAACGCCATTTTCATAGGTCTTATATGCAGAGGATATGTTACATACATACAAATGCGCATGTCTTATACAATCTCCAGTAAATGCATAGCTTTCAGAATTTGTAACATACCATATAAGGAATTATAATAGTGCAGCTATGGCGATGCAATTTAAACAAATATGATAAGGCTTACTTTTTCAATTCTGCGTAGTGTTTAACTCTTTATTCTACAGCAGACAAAGAGGTAGCAGATACACATCCCTAACTTTGCTTTTGACCCGCACAGAGGGATAGCGTTAAATTATATATAGCATATACATTTTCAGTACTTGTGACAATTAAGAAAACATTTCAAATTAGAATTCATTTAAAGGGAAAGCACGCCTGGCTACTCAACTGTTGTTTGTAAGTAAGAATAAAGGGACCAGCTATTAAATTCTCCAAGGTCACTGCAAATCTGGACATAAATGGAATATACTCTGGGTTTTAACATAGTAACCGATACATAGTGGATGTTATTTTTATCTTTTATCAATTTTTACATCAGAATACCACTTTTAAAATGCCTGAACAAAGCAAACACTGAGGCCCCTGGGACAATCTACAGAAATTGAAAGAGATTTCTTCAAAACCATTCCTCAATGAGTCAAAGATTGAAAGAGGCTCAGCTGGTTTCCAAAGTAGTGAGCTGCTGGCACTGAGCTACTACAACAAAACAATATATGATATGCTCATCTCTACCCATACTGAGCCAGATAGTAAGTTCACAAATGAGGTATCCTTGTACAGCGAAGAAATAGCTGCACGTCTTTTGTGATAATCAAATTGCACTCCACAGGGAAAAAAACACTCAATTTTAACAGTCGCAAAAAAATGCAATACAATTTACACAAAAGTAATATGAGCTTGAGAAACAAAAAAAACAGTTCCACATTTTAATTACATCAATACAATGTTTTATGTTTTAGTCAGGGAGAGCCATTTCCTCAGCTGGCCCACATTTATTATGCCTTTTGGTGTGATCCAGCTACTCTCGTAGTGAGGAACCGGTATGGGTATCACTTTGCAGTACCCCTGCTTACTCCATTATACTCTAATGGTGCTGTGTCGTGTTAACAAATAGGCTGATTAACATACTCTGCAACATTTGCTCATTGGCACTGTTCGTAATCTAGTATATACATTATTGTTAAGGGGGAATTCAATTAGCTGCAAAGTGTCTCACAGACGTTCCGCTCAAAAGTCTTCGCTCATTTTCCCCACCATAGAGGTGTGTGGAGATTTCTTCTGTAATTACTGGCAATGTGCATGGTGCGATGTTCCTGCGCCACATCGCCGACAATTGAATACCCCTTTATAGATTTCTGGGTATTAATAAAGTGCACATATTTTGGTCCCTGTATTCAGGTTAAATAGGGGAATACATTGTGGGTTGCATTAATGTGACCGTAATAGTTATAATTAGTTACAATATATTGTCAAAGTCGTATAATTGGATGAACGAAAGTATATTGGTTGATATTGTTTTATTTGGTCGATTGCACTCAGTATGCCACGCTACACGTGGCATAATGCGATCGCACGGTAAAATACGCACGTACACACTCGCATTACAACATTTAGTTATTTATGTAATTCATATTCATATTGGTTCCGTTACACAGTCTTTTATGAGCAGATAGTATTTAGTTTATTATTAGTTTATATAATATGATTATATGTACACTTCAGTGTTATTTAAGGTTCAGGTTATAAGAAAGTTGTCATGACTAGTATCATATTAAACCCCTTTTCACCAGCAGCTGTCCGGTGAATTCGGCGAGGAGATTGCACATTGCATACTCTAGTTATTGATGTTAGAGAATAAACCTTTAATATGATACTGACCCTAAAATGCTAATAGACTAATTGTAACTGGAGAGTCAGGCGGGAAGAACAGAGCTCATCCCCTGGAGAGATGACCCCCACCTTTGGATTCCTTAGATTGAACCAGCCTATGACCTGTTTACCCTGAACCCATCTGATGTCTGGACCTTTAGTGCAAGCCACGTCATCTCTATTGTTCACTCTGTAACACTGACTGTATATATAATCATAGCTGCACCCCCACCAGTCTCAGTCTACTCTGATCACAGTATTCAAGGGTGAATTACTGTGCACTGGTGCCCATGGTTAGCGCAGCGTAGCACAGCGGTATGTATGTATCTTTTGGTATTGACTGTATTGTACTGTATCTTAATATAATCATGTATTGAAATGTTAAACGTTGCATCTGCTAAAATAAATCACTTTGTGCGTTAGAAACACAATACAATCGCTTGGGCAATGCTTATTTGAAAACGATAGAATTACTTTAATAATATTATTGGGAAAATAAGCTAACATATGTACGTTTTTTTAATTTTTTTAATTTTTCTGTTTATGATAAAAGGCTATTTTAAAAAGCCTGTATATATTTTAGATGTTCACTTGGATACAAAGAACATAATTGGGAAATTGTCTCTGATCACACAGTTAAAAAATACCTCTGGTCAGAAAGGAGAAATCCCTCACATTTACAGAGTATGCAATAGTTGAAACTAAGACTAGTCTTAGTCTTAACCCTTGTATAGCCTCTCCTGCATCTGAACCTGCCCAAAGCTTTAAATCTAGAACTAGCATTCACCCAAGTTTTAATAACTGACCTAGATCAAGTTCTTAATTTTTGCTAACAGTTCTAGTAGTGTTCTAGTCTTGTACGCTCAAATACCAAAACCATAAGTCATTCAAATGATCTTTTTTATTCTCAATGAATACATCTTGTTTCTTATTATATAGTTGCTTCTAGCAAATTGCATTAACAGCATAGAAAGTTACATACTCTTAATGCTTACAACATGTTTATGATGTTATACTCCATTACTGCCTTAAAACATTTCCATACGCACAATAAAAATACATCTTTCTCTCCATTTACAAAACCACACACGACAGGAAATGTTATTATGAAAAACACATACTGCACATTAAAATTGCAAGGTAAATTCTTTTGTTACCCAATGTACTTTAAAAGTACACTTCCAGATGAATCAATAGCATATTTTAATTCAATGCACACATTTGTAATAAGCACATGTCAAGCAACATCTAAAAGATACTATAAATGCATGCATTTGAATATGTTCTTGGGTATCCACTTTTTCAAGTGCAAACACCATTCTGTGCATATATGAGGGAATTCAGAACGCATCAGTATTGCAACACATTACTGTTCTTTATCAGGCATAAAATAAAATGTTTAATATTTTTTACAAATCTAATATATATAATAACATAGTCTGTGCGCAATATATTCATTATGGAAACAATTCTAGTAAATATTTTTTCCTGCTTCTCAAATATACATCATGACTTGGAGATTAAGGGCTAGATTTACTAAGCTGCGGGTTTGAAAAAGTGGGGATGTTGCCTATAGCAACCAATCAGATTCTAGCTATCATTTTGTAGAAGGTACTAAATAAATGAAAGCTAGAATCTGATTGGTTGCTATAGGCAACATCCCCACTTTTTCAAACCCGCAGCTTAGTAAATCTAGCCCTAAATTTATGTAATACTTTCTATGGGATACTCTTTTGCCTTCTAGACAACTAGATTTACTTAAGAATTGTATTCCTTTTTCTGTATTACTGTCAGATTTTTTGGGACAGCAGGCCTCATTACATACACCTGATACTCCAACACAAGGACATGGATGATGTAAGATGATTTAATGAAAGTTAATCTCATCATTTTTATAAAAGCATTAATTTATTTTACATCTCATGTGGTTTCCTCTATGATAGTATATCTTTGTTTGGATTTATCTTTTGAGCGCCATTAAAATTATATTTAACTGTGTAAAAAAAGGGTTCAAATTGCTTTTGGATTTAAATAGCTGTCAGTATCATTGTGGTTTGAATAATATTTGCTGTATATACCACCAAAATTAACAGTTTCAAAGTCTTTAGTTCTTAGTCAATAATTCACAGAGAATCATTATAATTCACTATGAAAAACTATAGACTAAAAACCAGATGATCATGCTGGATGTTTCAGTGAATCTTTAGAGGACGTTGCTTAGCTTTATGATAGTATATTTTTTTCACAGTTTTGGCAGCTTTCCTTTTATTACTTAATACATTGTTTAATAGGCTTTTATTCTGTTTATTGTCAAGAATAAACATAACTGAATATTAGATGATACTAACACTACCCGTTTTCTTTATTAAACAGTATTCTGGTTAATCACCAGTTTTAAATTTCTATGTCATTGATGTATATATTCTTCGATGAGTGGTTTGGATTCAGAGAAATTCAACAGATCCGAAATTTGACACTTTCACTCACCAAGTTTGTCTCTTAAAATGAGGCAAAATGTAATCTCTCTTTCACCCCATTCTTTAAATTCATTAATTCCAACTTGTGTCAGGTGAGTCCCATGGCTGCTTGTGCTTGGGAAAGACTTGCATTTAAAAGCTGCATGCAGGTAAGCCTTTAGCACAGACAAAAAAAGCATAGCATTGGGGGCGTGGCTTGACAGCCATTCTGGCAGGCGGCATTTTCCTCAAGCTCCGGCTACTGAGCCCAAGGAACCCCTTTCTATAGGCTGTTTTGGCGCCCCCGGCACAACTAAGCTGCACTAATCACCTTGTGCCTCTCCCGGACCTAGCGGCGGTATCCCCGGTCAGCAGCTTCCTGCTCTCAGCCCCAGTATCCAGCTGCGGGGCACGAGGCTCTGTTTCCAGGGGCTCGGGGTTCCTGCTCTGCCTACCCTTTACCGGGACACCTGAGCGTCGGGACATTCCCCCTGTCTTTGGTGGTTTGGGGGTCTGATGATTGCCTCTGTGGTGCCGATCCGGAAGTCCCTTCAGTGCCATTGGAGCTTCTCTTCCGGCGAATATCCCGGCTGATGTCACTCCACAGCTGTGCTGGGCTGGTGTAGTGGGTCTGTGCCCACAGAGCTCGAGGTCAGAGTGTTTTGCCAGGGGAATCTTTAAAGCAGCTGCTTTTTTTCAGCAGTGCAGCAGCGAGCAGAAAGTCTACTGTGCCTGTGTGGGTATCGTTGGTGCAGGTCAGTGTCTGGAATCGTGCCTCATTTACTACTCACAATCTCTGCTGCCATCTAGTGGGGAACTCCTAACACTACAGCAAATATTCTTAATTTCTGTTTAAAGTTCTCCTAATCTCCTGTCTGACATCTGCTTCAAATAATACTATGGAGAAAGAAAGACGTGGTTTTGAATGTCCTGCCATATAATAATGGTCTGAGCTACTTTGGGTTCCCCTCCCATATCTCAACGCACCCTTTGCTTGTGGCGCTGGTCCGCCTAATCCACTCCGATACACCTGGCTCCTGCATCTAGCCAATACTACAAGACCATGGTCTTTCATCTATCTCATCTCAGTCTACAATTTGGCCTACTCTAGGCGTCATGGTGCCTAAAAAATTTAAACCTATCCAGTCTCCGCCTCCAGTTCAATTCTTCAAACCACAGGCCTGTTCTTCTTCTAATGCGGGGAAAACCAAGCACCCTGCAAACGCTACGGCATCTACCGCCTCTCTAGCTCTGCAAGAGGGTCCCAACACTGACTCTCTTCCTTCTCCCTCCCATGTTAATACAGACCCCCCTTTCACAATTAATGTCATGCTTGCTACACTCACACAGAATTGCTATCTGAAATGAGGTCATCAATTACAGATATTCAACGGGAGGTCAAAATGATTTCATTGGTAGGATATGCATTGCTCTTTTGAAAGCTTGGGATATCCTGGTTCGTGAGTCGCCACTCGCCTCTAAATCAAGATTGAGAAGTGATTGGTCGAAGGGAGCTTCATGAGACATCCATTATCTCTTTCCGTGATCGTGTTTCTGGTCGGCAGTCTGGTAGCCCATCCAATCCCAAATATCTGAAGTTTGTGTTGCACAGTTGGGGACAGTCCGTGCTCCTTTGTAGAGACTTCCCTGAAATCTTTTGGCTCTTAGTGGGTAAGGTTGGGGATATGTGTTCGGTTTGCAAATGTTATTCTGTTATTTACGTGTTTTATATTTCAGGCACTTCAACTGCTGAGCTGCAACAGATGGTATTTTATATTGGTTGTATTGTTAAGTATTTTCATACCTCTTTCTGCCTCTCTAGAAGGTTAAAGGTATTGTCTATAGTTCATTATGTTTCAAATTGTTCTTTCGGGTTTTTAAATGTTATAGGTTAATATTGGGTGTTGTGTGCGTGGGTGGGGACCCCTTAAGTTCATGCTCCCCCCTATACCTATTTTGCTGGTTTCTGCTTTTTCTCCCTATGGGTTATTTCGGTTAGTTTGTCCTTTTTTTACCCTCTTTTTTCCCTATTACCCTATGTGTCTTTGCTACAAATTTGGAACACACCTTCCCTCCTGATGCTACTGTGGTTAGTTAACTCGCCCGGTTTCTGAGCTGGGTATATTGTGGTTTTTCCTCTGGTTGTCAACTCAACTTCCCTCTCTACTTAGATGGTTAAACTCCCATCTCTTAATGTACGGGGTCTAAACTCGCCAAATAAACGCTGAATGGCTCTGACTTATTTTTTAAACAACGGGCAGATATTGTTGCATTACAAGAGACTCACTTTTCAGCTTCCGCTCCTCCCATTTTCAGAGATAACCACTATCCTACAATTTACATGGCGAATGGTCCCTCAAAACGCAACAGAGTTGCCATTCTGTTTAGCTCTAAAATTACCTTCACTCTTAAAAAGCAGATAGGTGACAAAGTGGGTAGATACCTGATTCTCATTGGCCTCCTGGATGATACCTTAGTTACTCTTACCTCCCTCTATGCTCCGAACTCCTGCCAGATGCCATTTTTAAAGGAGGTATTTCAGGAAGTTGATAAATATAAGGAGGTTTGACTAATAACTATGGGGGATTTTAACATTGTAACTGATTCTAAATTGGATAGATCTCCCTCCACCCCCCCCCCCCCCCCTCTGTAGCTTCCTCTCAGCTGGGCCCTTCAGTTGCATTCTCGAGACTTCTAGCGTGGTCTGTACGACGTCTGGAGGGTTTCACATCCAGAGGGGAGAGACTATACCTATTACTCCCACGTCCATAACTCTTACTCACCTATAGATCTTCTGTTGACAGATAAGTGGACATTGCAAAGGTGTATCCGATTGGAGATTCTGCCATTGATGTGGTTGGATCATGCTCCGCTACTTTGGTCCTGGCAGCTGTCGCGTCCTCACATGCTTCCTAGGCCAAACTCGCTCTGGGGGATAATATCTCCTCATTCTGTCAAACAAATCGCCCTGAAGAGACTAATATATTTAACTTTTGGTGCTCCCTAAAGGCAGTGGTGCGTGGAGTCGCTATCCAGACGGGCGCTAGACTCAAGCGAGCTAATGCCCATTGTCAGAAAGAGCTAGAAGCCAAATTTCAAGTTCTTGAAACTCAAAACTCAAGAGAGGTTAGAAATGAACTAACTCAGGTAAGGGCTCAATTACAGAAGCTACTTATGACTCGCACCTACAGCCTTGTCCCTGGATACCCCGTGGATGCAGGCAGAAATTGAGGACAATACAAAAAAGATGAAACAATAGGCCGCTAGATATGAGTCATATGCATAGTCCCAATTACACCTCAAAAGTCCATATATAAATGAATGAGGAAGCGTCTCTGACTTCTGATTCCTCTTTTTTCTTCTTTTTACCTTTTCATCCTCATCAGATAGGCATACCAATAGGAAAAAAGAGAAATATAAAAATAGTGAAGTATGTCCAGACAGGGTAATATAAGGGCCCAAAGCACAGTACCTCACCAGGGGAGAAAAAAAGGGGAACCACCCCAATCCTTATAAGTGAAAATATAGATGAGGTAGATCACCATAGGTTCCAACACCCCCCTTATGGTAATATGCTTACATAAAGCTTGGATAATAGTGGCATAATCAACATCCTTTCAAAAACGAAATTGCACATCAGTGGACTTGAATCTTCTCTTATATCCTTTTTCCAGATCATATACACTGACAAATGAAACCTGTCGAAGAACACTGTCTAACCCAGAGGCAAAATTTTCTCTTTTTTCTTTTACGCAGTTCTCGTTCTGTGCATGTGTTACGAGCCGCGGCTATGACGACCGGGATGTCACTTACGGGTATCGTCCCGGCTGTTTCCCAGGCAACGGTCGGGACGCTGTTGTAGATACCGCCGTGTCCCAGAATTAGGTGCAGCCGGGCGCGTGCACACATTAGGGCAGGTGGCAGCAATCATCAGCCCCCTGTGGCTGATTGCATTCCCCATTCCATTGGTCTGCATCTGTATATAAGGCAGGGAGGGCTTAGCCTCCCTGATGATTATAGTTCCAGTTTTTCTGTGTCTAAGTCTGCTCCTGTGTCTGAATCTGTACTTCCTTGGATTTCCCGTGTATGACCTTGGCCTTTCTCTTTTGGATTCGATTGTTTGCCTGTTGCCCTGACCCTTGCTACGTTCCTGGATTAACCCTGTCTGCTGCCAGCCTTGACCTTTTGCCTGACCTTGACTTCGATACCTGCTTCGGACCCAGACCTTGGTCTGCCTTTGACCACGCTAAACTCCACACCCCGTTACTCTACGCTAGGGTATGTTCATACACCTGTACTACCACGAGTATAAGACCTGGGGGCATCCGAGTACCTGTGAGCGTAATGAGCTCTACGGGAAAGGCGGCTGCTAGAGGTGAAGAACTCTCTACCTGGTTCTACGGAAGATCAGTGTCAGGCAGAATATATAAACTCTTTTTGCATGTTAAAATGCTTAAATCATACTGAAATGTTCATCCAACTGGGTAATAGACTCTATCTCACTCCCTCTAGAATCCACAGAATGTGGCCTTCTCATTCTAAGCTATGTTGGAGACAATGCTCGATGGTAGGGGCTTTATACCAGTATTGACCTTGAAAAAGATATCCATGCAGTCACAATTTCCTTGTGGAGGGAACAACAGAATTCGAAGGGTTGCTTTTTAACCTGCTAACCTTGTTCTAAGTAAAAATTACTTTGCGATATATTTACTAAGATGCGATTCTGACAAGATGCTGATTTTTGGAGGTTTTCTCGTCATTTTCTTAAAACCGCAATTTTAAAAAATGACGTAAAAAATGTCTGAACCACTGTTTAGTAAATATACTCCTTTGTTATTAATGAGGATGGCTTACAGGGGCTCTGGAAGTAAATGTGAACAGTTTAGCTCGCTATTCTGTCACCCTCCATGTAAGGGAGAAGGACCGAAGATAGATAAGATCAGACTTGAAATTGTATCATCTCTTTCAACAAGCAGTCAGGTCAATTCCTTTGTAGCACCCTCTAACACTCTCTCTTCATTTGATCCCACAAATGAAGTGGAAGTTTCTACTCTCTTCTCATCTTCCTACTCTAGCTCCTGTCCTCTTGATCCCATACCCTCACAAATTGGTAGGTCACTGTCTCCTGTGCTCATTCCACCTCTAATTAAAATCTGTAATCTCTCTCTCTACTTGTATTTTTCCATCACTATTCAAGCATGCAGTGATTACTCCTATTTTGAAAAGACAAAATTCTGACCCAAACTCTCTCTCAAATTACCGCCCCATCTCTCAGCTCCCATGCACCTCCCCAACCTTCTCGAGAGAAAAGCCTACACTCGCCTCACATATTTTCTTACAGCAAACAACCTACTGGATTCCAATAATTTACAGATATGAAACAAACTATCCGCGCACAAAGGAAACCGCTGCCGTTATTTGCATAAAACAGGGTCCACCTCACCCTATAACGTATTTTACAATTAAAAAAGATATGCAACAAACGGCGCTGGATTCCAGCTCATAACTTATCATATACAGATAATTATAGAAAAAAATGTCCAAAATGTTCAAAGTTCATTTCTTCCTGTATACAGTCAATATATGTAGATGTCTCTTTAAATAGTTCTATTTGTTGCTGATATGATTGATATATGACAGTATTTTCAAGAAGTCACAACCATCAGTAGAGATAATCCTCAAATAAGGAGAAAACGTATCAGTGTGTATATCCACAATCAATTCCGTGTCTCACACACCCAGTGTGAATCACATCACCATATCTTAATCACCAGAAAAAGTGGAGTCTTAACCCCATAATCAGCATCATGCAGACTAAGAAATAAGGGGATATACAGATAGGTGAAGTATAATTGGAAAACACACTTACACAATGAAGGGACACTATGTTGGTATTATATCACAGATAGTATCAACACTCCTCTCAGAAGTCTCTCCTCATAATCCTCTCGATGTAATAGGATCCCAGGGTATAAGAGAGATATAAGGGAGTATATAGTGTTTTATCTTTTGTTAAAAAAAATAAAAAATTTAGAAAGTGTAGCATTTACAAAACATAAACATAAAATCTCCATTCAGAAATGCAGCGTATATAATAGGGGGCAAGTCCGCCTACCAGAACTCCGGAAAACAAACAGCGTGTAGCATGCCAATATTCCCTGTCTGCCCTTCGTAGAGATGTCAGTCAGCTCTGCGACGTCGGTACCTGCTCCCACAGCATCCAACGCGTTTCGACCCTGACTTCTTGAAAATACTGTCATATATCAATCATATCAGCAACAAATAGAACTATTTAAAGAGACATCTACATATATTGACTGTATACAGGAAGAAATGAACTTTGAACATTTTGGACATTTTTTCCTATAATTATCTGTATATGATAAGTTATGAGCTGGAATCCAGCGCCGTTTGTTGCATATCTTTTTTAATTGTAACCTACTGGATTCCCTTCAGTCAGGCTTTCGGTCTCAACACTCCACAGAGACTGCGCTGACCAAGGTTGTCAATGATTTCATCACAGCAAAAACTGAAGGCCATTACTCTCTTCTAATTCTCCTGCATTTTTCTGCTGCATTTGACACTGTTGACCACTCTCTCCTCATACAAACGCTACAATCGCTAGGTCTTGAAAGCACTTTCCTATACTAGATCTCATCCTACCTATCTAAACACTCTTACAATGTTAATTTCTCTGGATCCACCTCTGCTCCGCTTCCTTTACCAGTTGGAGGACATGTTTGTGTTCCCCAAAGCAACTGATCAGATGTGTTTTTTAATTTCAAACTGTATTAAAAATTATTTAGAAACGTATTTTTATATCCTGAGCGGTTTTCAGAAATGTTCCCCCAATAAGCAATCGTATGGAAATATTCACAAATATACATGTATTAATTATGTGTTTTTGGGGTCTATGGGAAGGAATGGAATCCAAGAGGAGGTATCCGGGGAGTCAGTGGTCTGCGATAGCAAGTTGTACCACTGCTATGTGAGAGGATACTGGAACTGGTGATACAGGAAACAGGGATCAGTGGTCTGCGATCAGCAAGTTGTACCACTGAATATATATGTGAGGAGGTGCACGGGGAGAGACTGCAACACAGGATATACACGGGCACCTTAAACACGATCCATAGTAATATGCACAATATATATATATAGATGACTGAACAGGTCTGCAACTATAGAAAGTCTCTTGAAGTAGTCCAGCACAATATAACACAGTCAATGATGGTAGCAGACTCAGCGGATAGCAGACTCCAGAGGAGAACCAACACAGTCCAGCAAGATATGCAATACACTAGCACAGTCAATGAGAAGTATGCATACCGTGGTTCAGAAGCAGGCAGTCAGATAGGAGTGCAGCGATACCTGAGCGGCAGGAGGCCGGCAGGATGAGAAGTCCCTGGATGAATGAGGCAAGGGTCTAGTAGGTGCAGCGCACAGGTAAGTAGACCAACAGGGACACGAATCCACAGGAATCAGTAGGACGTGGAACTGGACTCATGGAGGACCCAGGAGAATGGAGAGGATCTAGCAGAGGAGTAGCAGATGAGATACGAATCCAATGCTGACAGGAGGGTAGAGACCAGCGGGACCCTGGAAGACGTGGAGAGCGGATCAGCAGCAGATGGACGATAGCGCAGGAGCGGCAGGACTCTGCGGGCACACGGAGGTAACCAGTAGCAACCAATAAGCACCAATAGCGATGGAACACGGGAGAGCAGAGTAGACCAGAGCTGTTGATCACGGAGAGTAGCGGATGGTAATGATAGAAGCAGTCTCGATGAAGCACCCAGACGAGTAGCAAGCTGGAGGCTGTAGTGCACGGAGGCAGCGGATAGGAATCAGCTAACAGTCACGATGATGAACACAGGCGAGTTGCAAACTGGAGACTGTAGTGCACGGAGGCAGCGGATAGGAATCAGCTAGCAGTCACGATGATGAACACAGGCGAGTTGCAAACTGGAGACTGTAGTGCACGGAGGCAGCGGATAGGAATCAGCTAGCAGTCACGATGATAAACACAGGCGAGTTGCAAACTGGAGACTGTAGTGCACGGAGGCAGCGGATAGGAATCAGCTCACGGACTTGATGATGAACAGGTGAGTGGATGTGGAGAGAAGACTGTAGTGCACGGAGGCAGCGGATAGGAATCAGCAAACAGTCACAATGATAGGTAATAGCGTTGAAGTGGTATAGAAGGCTGTAGTGCACGGAGGCAGCGGATGGGAATCAGCAAACAGCCACGATGATACACTTGATGTTAGGAGTGGTATGGGAACCACAGTAGTAGAAGTGGTTTGGAAACCACAGAGGTAGAAGTGGTTTGGAAACCACAGGAATCAGCAGCGCTGAATACACGAGGAAACACAGGAACACCTTCAGAGACTCATGGGGAATGAGACTCCAAGATCAGGCAACGTGGTGTTGACCACAGGTGCTTAATATAGGGAGTGTTGCCTGATCTGCCAATTGAGTTAAAGGGACATACACTGAAGTATAGGAAAGGGCTGCGCATGCGCAGACCCTCAGCATGGAGGACGGCCACGGTTCCTAAATGTCCGGGAAGAAGCACTCACAGTCCGGTGAGTGACAGTACTCCCCCTTTTAAAGGTGGGCACAGAACGCCTGGAACCGGGCTTGTCTGGATTTTTGGAATAAAACTTCTTCAAAAGGGCAGGAGCATTAAGATCTTCAGCTTTGATCCAAGAGCGCTCCTCAGGACCAAAGCCCTTCCAATGGACGAGGAAACGGAGGACTCCTCGTGAAATTTTTGCATCTAGTACCTCAGTGATCTCGAAATCCTCCTCCTGATGGACTTGAACTGGCTGCGGAGCTGAGGGAGGAGTTGAGAAACGGTTGATGATGAGAGGTTTGAGCAAGGACACATGGAAGGCATTGGAAATCCGAAGATTCTTAGGAAGAAGAAGTTTCACACATACTGGATTGATTACTTGAATGATCCTATATGGACCAATAAAACGAGGGGCGAATTTCATAGATGGAACCTTCAAACGAATATTTTTGGTAGATAACCAGACACGAATTTTTAGTGGTGGAATAGCCCGCCTCTTCTTATCTGCGAAAGATTTATATTTGATAGATATCTTCTTTAAACAGGTTTTTACCTGAGACCAGATATTTTTAAAGGTCTGACAAGCAGTCTCCACCGCAGGAACTTGGGTGGGCGGGAGGGCAGGAAATTCCGGAAAAGACGGATGGTGACCGTAGACCACAAAAAATGGCGTTTTGGATGATGACTCATGGTACATGTTGTTATGGGCGAATTCAGCCCAAGGAAGCAAGTCTACCCAGTTGTCTTGATTGGCTGATGAGAACATCCTTATAAAAGTCTCAAGATCTTGATTGACACGTTCAGTTTGTCCGTTGGATTGCGGATGGTAAGAAGATGAGAGTGCTAATCGTATGCCCAAGGTTTTACAAAGGGCTCGCCAGAACCTGGAAACGAATTGTACTCCTCTATCTGATACAATCTCAGACGGACATCCATGGATACGGAAGATCTCTTTAATGAAATGTTCAGCCAGGATAGACGAGGAAGGCAAACCAGACAGAGGGACGAAATGAGCCATCTTCGAAAATCTGTCCACCACCACCCAAATAGTGTTATGATTCTTACTGGGTGGTAAATCAGTAACGAAATCCATACTAATATGAGTCCACGGTTTGGACGGAATGGGTAGTGGTCGCAGCAACCCTGCTGGGGTTCTGCGGGATGATTTAAACTGGGAACATAGCTCACAGGAAGCGATGAATTCCTTGACGTCTCTCCTCATTGAAGGCCACCAGTAACTTCGAGAGAGAATCTCAAAGGTCTTGTGTTCACCGGCGTGTCCAGAAAACCGAGAGGCATGGAACCATGAAAGGATTTTCCTCCTTAGAGTAGGAGGCACGAGGGTCTTCCCAAATGGTAGCGTTTTGGTGGATGAAGCAGCCAGTGAGATACATTTGGGGTCTAGAATGGTATGGTTGGAAACCTCCTCTATATCAGAGGACGTCACAAAAGCTCTAGATAAAGCGTCAGCTTTTTTGTTCTTGGCAGCTGGTTTGAAGGTTATTATTAATTCAAAACGGGAAAAGAAAAGAGACCATCTTGCTTGACGGGGGTTCAAGCATTGGGCAGACTGGAGATATGACAAGTTCTTATGGTCCGTGAAGATCGTCACCGGATGGCGGGCTCCTTCCAGTAAGTATCTCCACTCCTCTAATGCAGCTTTGATAGCTAGTAACTCCTTGTCCCCGATAGTATAATTCTTCTCTGCGGGCAGAAGACCCCGAGAATAGAAGGCACAAGGATGGAATTTTTGCTGTTCTGAGCGTTGGGAGAGGATAGCTCCCAAGCCCACATTAGAGGCATCTACTTCTAGAAAGAAGGGGAGTGTCACATCAGGCTGTCGAAGGATTGGAGCCGAAGAGAAGGACTCTTTGAGTGTTTGAAAGGCTTGAAGAGCCTCAGGTGACCATTGCTTAGGATTAGCCCCTTTCCGAGTCAGGGCCACAATAGGAGATGCAATGGAAGAAAAGTCTTGAATAAAGCATCTGTAGTAGTTGGCAAATCCTAAAAAACGCTGGATAGCACGAAGAGTAGTTGGCTGGGGCCAATGTAGTACAGCGTTCACCTTATCTGGATCCATCTTCAGGCCAACTCCGGAAACTATATACCCCAAGAATGGAATCTGGGGCAATTCGAATGAACATTTTTCTAATTTACAGAATAATGCATTTCTCCGTAGCCTGGAAAGGACTTCTGCCACATGTTGGTGGTGAGAAGGCAGGTCCTGTGAAAAGATCAATATGTCGTCCAGGTAGACGACGACACATACATATAATAAGTCCCGAAAGATCTCATTAATGAAGCCTTGAAAAACAGCGGGGGCATTACACAGCCCGAAAGGCATTACCAGATATTCGTAATGCCCGTCTCTGGTGTTAAACGCTGTCTTCCATTCGTCACCGGAACGAATTCTGATTAAATTGTAGGCACCACGAAGATCCAATTTAGTGAAGATACGGGCTCCCTTGATGCGATCGAATAGCTCAGTGATCAGCGGAATGGGATACCGATTCTTGATAGTAATGGCATTGAGTCCACGAAAATCTATACAAGGGCGTAATGATCCATCCTTCTTTTTGACGAAGAAGAACCCAGCTCCAGCGGGAGAGGTGGAAGGTCGAATAAACCCACGTTGGAGGTTCTCCTGTATGTACTCAGATGTAGCTTGAGTTTCTGGTAACGAGAGTGGATAGACCCGGCCCCTGGGGGGAGTCTTGCCAGGTAGAAGGTCGATCGGACAATCCCAAGAACGATGAGGAGGAAGACGTTCAGACTGAGCTTTATCAAACACGTCAGTAAATGAAGCATATTGAGGAGGAAGTCCCGGTGAGGTAGGTGAGATGGAAGATTGCTGTACTTTGAGAGGAATAACTTGGAAAAGACAACGATGGTGGCATTCAGACCCCCAAGACGTAACTTGAGGGGTGCGCCAGTCAATCTGGGGAGAGTGACACTGAAGCCATGGAAGGCCTAAGACAATCGGACTTGTCGTAACTGGAAGGATTAAAAACGATATTTCTTCATGATGCAGGGCACCAATCTGAAGTGTTACTGGAGACGTACTCTGGGTGATGAGACCGTTGATGAGACGTGATCCATCAATAGCCGTCACAGTAATGGGCGTTTTTAAGGTAATCACTGGTAGAGACCATTGATTTACTAATGATTTGGAAATGAAATTTCCTGCTGCTCCGGAATCAATCAATGCCTGTGACTCAAAGGTTTTGGTAGCAAAAGAAATCGTGACATCAAAAGCGCAGACTTTAGATTTCATAGACGATGGAGAGGACTCCAGGGACCCTAACTTCACCTCTCCAGAACTAGTTAGGGCCTGGCATTTCCCGATCTCTTAGGGCAAGAGCTGAGCATATGAGTGGAATCAGCACAATAGATACAGAGTCTATTCTTTACTCTTCTTTTCCTCTCCTCAGAAGACAATTTGGAACGCCCTATCTCCATGGGAATCACAGAGGGTGAAACTGGACGAAATTGAGGGTTAGAACGAAGAGGTGCTTTAGCAGAAGTTGTTTTCTCAGCCTCTCTTTCACGAAATCTCATATCAACACGATGGCAGAGAGAGATCAAATCTTCAAGTGACGAAGGAAGCTCTTGAGTAGTCAGTGCATCTTTAATTTTATCGGAGAGCCCCTGCCAGAAGGCGACAACTAGGGCTTCAGTGTTCCACTGAAGTTCAGAAGCTAAGATCCTAAATTGAATGACGTACTGGCCTACAGTATGAGATCCTTGTCGCAGACGGAGGATGCTGGAAGCAGCGGAGGTCACACGACCTGGTTCATCGAACACACTTCGGAATGTAGAAATGAATTTGGCACTATCTTGTAATATGGGGTCGTTTCTCTCCCACAGAGGGGAGGCCCAAGCCAGGGCTTGTCCAGAAAACAAAGAGATCAGATAGGCCACTCTGGAACGATGGGTAGAAAAATTTTGAGGTTGGAGCTCAAAATGGACTGAACATTGGTTAAGGAAACCCCGACAAGTCTTGGGGTCTCCATCGTACTTTGACGGAGTAGGCAGGTGAAGCGTGGAAGCTGTAGACACCTGGGATGGCACTGGGGAAACGGAGGAAAGCACAGGAGCCTCGGTAGTAGCTGTCACAATGTGTCCAGATGTTCCTTGGGAGGTTAAAGATTGATAACACTGAAGTAACAGCTGTTGGCGGGCATCCTGTTGCTCCACACGGCTGACCAGATGCTGCAGCATCTCCTTGGCGGTAGGTTCCGTATCTGGGTCTGTCATGGCCTGATCTTACTGTCACGGGCACTAGGAGTCTTTACCCAGGGATCACCAGATGGTAGGCTTACCAGAGCAATGTAGATGGTAATAGTATACTCTGGTAGCAGGGTGATCACGGAACAGGAAATGGCAGATGATGAGATGCTCAGGAAAGTCTGTGACTAGCAGCACTGGTAGTATGGAGGTGATAATTCACGAGGAACTGTATGGACAAGGGCACGTGAAGGTAGTCAGTGGTCTGCGATAGCAAGTTGTACCACTGCTATAGTGAGGAGAAATGTCCAACAGAAACGAGGGGGTGATGAGAGTCAGCGGTCTGCGGATAGCAAGTTGTACCGCTGTCTATGGGAAGGAATGGAATCCAAGAGGAGGTATCCGGGGAGTCAGTGGTCTGCGATAGCAAGTTGTACCACTGCTATGTGAGAGGATACTGGAACTGGTGATACAGGAAACAGGGATCAGTGGTCTGCGATCAGCAAGTTGTACCACTGAATATATATGTGAGGAGGTGCACGGGGAGAGACTGCAACACAGGATATACACAGGCACCTTAAACACGATCCATAGTAATATGCACAATATATATATATAGATGACTGAACAGGTCTGCAACTATAGAAAGTCTCTTGAAGTAGTCCAGCACAATATAACACAGTCAATGATGGTAGCAGACTCAGCGGATAGCAGACTCCAGAGGAGAACCAACACAGTCCAGCAAGATATGCAATACACTAGCACAGTCAATGAGAAGTATGCATACCGTGGTTCAGAAGCAGGCAGTCAGATAGGAGTGCAGCGATACCTGAGCGGCAGGAGGCCGGCAGGATGAGAAGTCCCTGGATGAATGAGGCAAGGGTCTAGTAGGTGCAGCGCACAGGTAAGTAGACCAACAGGGACACGAATCCACAGGAATCAGTAGGATGTGGAACTGGACTCATGGAGGACCCAGGAGAATGGAGAGGATCTAGCAGAGGAGTAGCAGATGAGATACGAATCCAATGCTGACAGGAGGGTAGAGACCAGCGGGACCCTGGAAGACGTGGAGAGCGGATCAGCAGCAGATGGACGATAGCGCAGGAGCGGCAGGACTCTGCGGGCACACGGAGGTAACCAGTAGCAACCAATAAGCACCAATAGCGATGGAACACGGGAGAGCAGAGTAGACCAGAGCTGTTGATCACGGAGAGTAGCGGATGGTAATGATAGCAGCAGTCTCGATGAAGCACCCAGACGAGTAGCAAGCTGGAGGCTGTAGTGCACGGAGGCAGCGGATAGGAATCAGCTAACAGTCACGATGATGAACACAGGCGAGTTGCAAACTGGAGACTGTAGTGCACGGAGGCAGCGGATAGGAATCAGCTAGCAGTCACGATGATAAACACAGGCGAGTTGCAAACTGGAGACTGTAGTGCACGGAGGCAGCGGATAGGAATCAGCTAGCAGTCACGATGATAAACACAGGCGA
Source organism: Mixophyes fleayi (assembly GCF_038048845.1). NCBI lineage: Eukaryota > Metazoa > Chordata > Amphibia > Anura > Limnodynastidae > Mixophyes > Mixophyes fleayi. The sequence continues at coordinate 231,770 of NW_027447981.1, read as the reverse complement.
GTTGCAAACTGGAGACTGTAGTGCACGGAGGCAGCGGATAGGAATCAGCTCACGGACTTGATGATGAACAGGTGAGTGGATGTGGAGAGAAGACTGTAGTGCACGGAGGCAGCGGATAGGAATCAGCAAACAGTCACAATGATAGGTAATAGCGTTGAAGTGGTATAGAAGGCTGTAGTGCACGGAGGCAGCGGATGGGAATCAGCAAACAGCCACGATGATACACTTGATGGTAGGAGTGGTATGGGAACCACAGTAGTAGAAGTGGTTTGGAAACCACAGAGGTAGAAGTGGTTTGGAAACCACAGGAATCAGCAGCGCTGAATACACGAGGAAACACAGGAACACCTTCAGAGACTCATGGGGAATGAGACTCCAAGATCAGGCAACGTGGTGTTGACCACAGGTGCTTAATATAGGGAGTGTTGCCTGATCTGCCAATTGAGTTAAAGGGACATACACTGAAGTATAGGAAAGGGCTGCGCATGCGCAGACCCTCAGCATGGAGGACGGCCACGGTTCCTAAATGTCCGGGAAGAAGCACTCACAGTCCGGTGAGTGACAGGGTCTTAATTGTGTCTCCTAGACGTTATAATAAAAAGAAGAGAAGACCCTGAATTTTGAGTCTGTTGAGTCTCTGGAATCCGCTCCTTAAAGGGGGACTATATTAGGACTCTGTCCTTATTCTAAATTTGGCCTGCAGTACCTCTGTGCTGCCAGAGATTCTGCTGTTATACCTTGACAGTTTCTTCTTGTCTGCAAGGGCTTAAGCCCTAATCATCTGATCTGGTCCGTTATCACCTGCATCTGACCTTCTTTTTAAGACTGCCTTTTCCTACAGACTGGTGTGAGTTTGCTTGTATCTGCTGCTGGTTTCTGTGATACTCCTGTTTGAATCCTGATTTCTCCTTGGCATTTAGCTCCTGTTTTGTTCCATCGTCCTGCACTTCCCCTTGTGACCCAGACCCCAGCGTCATTTGACCTTGCTCCTGCTTACACCCTGGTATATTGTGGATCTTCTGAGCCCTGGATTGCCTGACCCTCCTTTTGCCTGATTCTCCCTTGCATAATCCAGTGCCTCATACCTCCTGGCTAACCTATGCCTTGTGCCTCCTGACTAACCTGGTAATTCAGTCTCCTTGTGCCTTCACTTCATCTGCTAAACATGGTATCCTAAATCTGCACTTGGCCTTTGTGCCTGGTCTCCAGGTCATCCTGCATCCTGGTAACAAGCATTATTAAGTAATTCTGTTCTTGTCTGCAAGATACCTTGCTAGCATTATCAAGTACTTTTATTCCTGTCTGCAATATATTTTACCAGCATTATTAAGTACTTTTCTTCCTGTCTGCAAATACATCTCACCTGTTGTACTTATGGACTTGTGATAGCTGTATTACTATTGACTGCAGTTGCTTAAAACCTATGTGACCAGTGTTCAAAATAAAAACACTCTGCATGTGCAACTATCCTCCATAGTTTTCCTGATGGGAACCCCAGCACTATCTATGAGTAAACGTTGTGTGGGCCCAGTGTATTCTCTAGCATTGCCATTAACTAGTTGCTAGAAGTCAACAAGTGAGTGTTCTCTAAGGGCCTCATTTAGAGTCAGATACAAAGTCCGTTTCAGGCGCATCCTGCACATTTCCACTGACGGGCATGCACAGTAAGCAACAGTTCCCTGCAGTTCCGTCTGCTTTTCAGAACCAGTGCACACTTGCCACAGCTTGCGTCTCAGTACAAGGGAAAGGGCGGAACACAGAGTTATGTAGGCTTGACCATGAATAATTTAGATACTATGGACGTCTACAAACATAAACTACCCTAGTTGGATCAAGACGCAGACGGAACACACGTCAAAAAATACAGAAAAAGTGCGTCAGGAATTACGTGGGGCAAGTAGTAAGCTAGCTGTGGGAACTGGTCGTAGCTTGGTAGGGTTTTACAAGTGGGATGCAACTGGGGTTGCATGCCACTCGTAATACCCTACCAAGCTGCGGCACTCTCCCACTCCTGCTCTTTCATGTACATCTTAGACGCACATTGCGTCTGACTTTAAAAGAGGTCCTAAGAGTAGAAGAGAGATTTTATTCATACTCTGTGAGAGATAGTAAGCACACCATTATATGGGAAACGGTAAGTTAAGAGAGTTTCTAATAAGTATTGGAGGTTGTATAGAGTTAGCATATAATTGCATAGGAGGGGAATGGTGTGAGAATAGTCTTGAATCTAAAGAGGCCAAAGATGGAGATGTTAAATAATGCATTTAGAGAGAGAAGATAGATATATAGATATATATATATATACATATATATTGTGGCAAAGAGGCATATTTGTCACAGTTCAGTTCCCTATAAGAAAATAGGTAGAAATGCTGCTAGTCTGCAGCAACAAGCTGCAGACAGGGTTCAATTTTCCCTGGGATCTTCTTTTAGCACATACACATACAGGTGTTCCACATGGATGTAATTGGTTTGTTTTGCTGTGATTTGTTTGTAGTCCTTGGGTGGAGGATAAAGACACTGGGCCTGATTCATTAAGGATCTTAACTTGAGAAACTTCTTATTTCATTCTCCTGGACAAAACCATGTTACAATGGAAGGGGTGCAAATTAGTATTCTGTTTTGCACATAAGTTAAATACTGCCTGTTTTTTCATGTAGCTGAAACTGTTTAGCCATCCTGACAACTGCTAATAAACAGTGAAATGGTTCAGCAAACCTGTGTGAGGCTGCAGTGATTGCAGTACTTTATCACAATATATATATGTATATACACATATATATATATATATATATATATATATATATATATATATATATATATATATATATATATATATATATATATATATATATATATATATATATATATATACACACACAAGTGTATATATATATATATATATATATATATATATGTATATATATATAGAGAGAGAGAGAGAGAGATGTGTGTGTAATCTCTCTCTCTCTCTCTCTATATATATATATATATATATATAGATGTATATATATGTATATACATATACATACATATATTGTGATATAAGCCATTACCGCTGCAAAAAGGGGACCAACTTCGTACAAAAGTATATGTATTTGAAAACATTGTCATTGCAGTCCCTGCTGGTGTAATGGTCAAGCGTCCGAATACTTTTGTCCATATAGTGTATATGTATGCATATATATATATATATATATATATATATATATATATATATATATATATATATATATATATATATATATATATATATATACATATACATATACATTATAGGGACAAAAGTATACATATAGTGTATATGTATGTATATATATATATATATATATATATATATATATATATATATATATATATATATATATATATATATATATGGACAAAAGTATTCGACCGCTTGACCATTACACCAGCAGGGACTGCAATGACAATGTTTTCAAATACATATACTTTTGTACGAAGTTGGTCCCCTTTTTGCAGCGCTAACAGCTTCCACTTTTCTTGGAAGATTTTCCGCAAGATGTTGGAGTGTTTCTGTGGAAATTTGTTATGAGGGCAGGCACTGATGTTTGATGAGAAGGCCTGGCTCGCAATCTCTGTTCCAGTCCATCCCAAAGGTGTTCGATGGGGTAAGGTCAGGGCTCTGTGCAGGCCAGTCAAATTCTTTCACACCGAACTCATCAAACCATGTCTTTGTAGTTCTTGCTTTGTATACTGGGACACAGTTTTTTTGGAATAGAAAAGGGCCTTCCCCAAACTGTTGCCACAAAGCTGGAAGCATAGCATTGTCCAAAATGACTTGGTATGCTGAAGCATTAAGATTGCCCTTCACTGGAGATAAGAGGCCTAGCCCAAACCCTGAAAAACAGCCCCATACCATCCATTATCCCTCCTCCACCAAACTTCACAGTTGGCATAATGCAGTCAGGCAGGTAACGTTCTCCCAGCATCCACCAAACACCATGCATTTTGCAGTTCTCTGGATAGACACCAGGCAAGACTGGCAGGTATAATTAATTTACACAGAAGGAAGAAAGAGGGAAGGAAGATAACTGGACACAGCAGAGAAGTACCGGACACTGAATACCAGGATTAGCTAAAAAGCATAGGATGCTGAATATCAGTCTATGCAGAGAAATACCAGACACTGGATACCAGGATTCGCTGATTAGCTATCTAGACATGAAAATCTGGCACCATATTGCCAAAACAGGGGTTTTAAATAGGTTGGAGGATAAGGGGGAGTGGAAGGCAATCAGCCAATGCAGGGATAGGTAAGATTATAACAGACGGGAATACGCATGCGGTCTTCTGGAATCAAAGATGTCATGTGACTGCCTTTGCCCAACTCTTGTTGACTTTAGGTTGATCTTGACCTTTTTTTGGATTTGGTACTGCATCTACCAGTTTCTTGCTGAATCTGTCCTGTCTTTGTAATTGATTTTTGTGTTTGTGAACTTAGAAGTATGTATCCATGTGGCTTATAGATAGGGTACCTTGTTGTCCTTGTTGATAAACGCCTTTCATAAGATCTGGGGGTAACAAAGTACCAGTAACACAACTCACAAAAAGAGAAAGAACATACTTGCCTTGTCACTATCAACAGGGAAATAGCCCAGACATGACATCCTATTCCAATTTATCCTTGTAATGCAAATGCATGATTGTCAGCAGAAAGCTAGGCAGCCTGCCCCAACCAGCAGTTTGGAATTAAGTATATTACTCCATATATCCCTTGGAATACGTACCATGGTCCATACCATGCGTGATTGTGGCGCATTCGTACATGGATATGTAGAGTGTTGCATGTCGCAATAAGAGCGTGTTTGAATGAGGATGGGACAACGCCGGAGGAGAGTGATAGGTTGAAGAGGTGTGCGAGGTAAGAGCAGGCAGTAGGAGAGAGAGAGCGAAGGAGGTACTCAGCCTCTGCGCTGGCCTCCGCCTACAACCTGCACCCTGGCCTCTCAGCCCGCCTTCTTGGGGCTCAGGACTTTAGGTGCCCTTCCAGACCTGTTAGAGGGGTCTTATATGCCACTCTTCACAAACTACAAATAAACTAACTAGGGGCTATCTTCCTTCTAAACTATCCAGAGCATAGCACCCAATTCTATCACTATAAGGGTCTACCACCCTCAGGTGAGTACCTCCTTCGCTCTCTCTCTCCTACTGCCTGCTCTTACCTCGCACACCTCTTCAACCTATCACTCTCCTCCGGCGTTGTCCCATCCTCATTCAAACACGCTCTTATCTCCCCTATCCTCAAGAAACCCAATCTTGACCCCACCTCCCTTGCAAACTACCGCCCCATCTCTCTTCTCCCATATGCCTCCAAATTACTTGAGCGGATTGTCTGCAGCCACCTCACCAGACACCTCTCTGACAACTCCCTCCTTGACCCTCTCCAATCCGGCTACCGCCCCCTCCACTCCACCGAAACAGCCCTGGCTAAAATCACTAATGATCTCCTATCAGCCAAATCCAAGGGTCACTTCTCTATACTTATCCTCCTTGACCTCTCCGTGGCCTTCGACACCGTGGACCACCCCCTCCTGCTGCAAACTCTTCTCTCTCTTGGCCTCTCTGGTTCTGTCCATGCCTGGTTCACCTCATATCTTGCTAACCGCTCCTTCTCTGTATCCACGTCTGGTTCTTCCTAAACCCCCTCCCCTCTCCCTGTAGGAGTCCCTCAGGGCTCTGTTCTTGGCCCTTTACTCTTTTCACTCTATACTTCCTCCCTTAGGGCTCTCATCTCCTCGTTCGGTCTTCAGTGTCACCTATATGCTGATGATATTCAACTCTACATCTCTTCTCCTAATCTTTCCTCCTCCCTCCTCTCTCGTGTAACTGACTGCCTATCAGAAGTCAGTAATGTGGAAACTCTGTCTGTTTAACTCTTAATCCAAGTGAAGTTTTGATGTAAACTGCATTAGTAGTAAACAGGACTATTGAAGGAGTGTAATATATCGGCAGATTATGTCTGATGATTTGATATACTGTTGATCGATTAGAAAATACCTGCATATTATTTTTACTCGCTTTCTTTTTAGTTCATCACACTTTTCGTTTTTAGTATTTTGCGTGTTTTAATAAATCTAGCGTGCAGAAATAAAACATCAAATTATTTTATTTGGATTCAATAAAGTTAATGATTTTATATTTTAATATGCCCAGGAGTATAGGATAAGAAGATGCCCATCCTTTTTCTTTATTGATTTACAAACTGCAAACTTGTAGATCTCAAGCTTGTTACATGCTATCCAGCTTCCCAGTAATAATATAGTAACACTTAACTCAAGTTATTACAGCACAACCCACAATTAATGCTATTATACATAAACCCGTGTAAATAATATTTCTGATGTCATCACTTGGTGTTAATTAGGGGGACTTGTGTGTTAAAAGGAATAACACACCAACTAATGCAAATTAAGAATAGTAGTCAACTTGAATTTCCATAGCCATGAGATCATGAACCGACCATTAAATACACTGAACATGGCAATAAGCAGGCACTTTTCAATGCAAACAGATTGTGTTGGACCAATGCAATGAGATTGAAATTGTAAAAATTGGTCTTCCACATGACAATCCGATTGCAACAATCATTGTGGGGCAACTTGTGTGTCCGTTATAAGTTGATCCAATTTATAAACAGTCGTGTAGCATTCATATTTTATCTAGCTACTCAGTTTCTGTACTCTGCAGTTTCCCATTTTCTGTTCTGTGTGACTTCCTACATTATATTTCATTTTATATTATATTTTATTATAGTTCAGGTCTGGGGGTAAATGTATGAACCTCCGGATTCTTCAACTCCGGCAAGTTCAGCGTCTGCAGCGCTTAAATTTAAAGCGGCGCTGCCTTGTAAAGGGAAGTCTCCCTTTACAAGGCAGCGCCGCTTTAAATTTAAGCACTGAAGACTCTGTACTCGCCGGAGTTGAAGAATCCGGAGGTTCATACAATTACCCCCTGATGTGCATAGAGGACTTACATTCCCCACAATAACACCCTTGGGTGTATATTTACTAAACTGCAGGTTTGAAAAAGTGGAGATGTTGCCTATAGCAACCAATCCGATTCTATCTGTCATTTTGTAGAATGCACTAAAGAAATGAAAGCTAGAATCTGATTGGTTGCTATAGGCAACATCTCCACTTTTCCAAACCCGCAGTTTAGTAAATCTACCGCTTGGTGTATAAATGCCAGTGAAAACATGTCAAAAATAAACATCAAATATAAACACCTTTGAGAGCGTTCCCCAATGTTTTCACTTGCAGTAAAGACAAGTCAATGGAGAAATGTAGGAAAGAACGTGAATAGGTATGAGGTCAGCGGAGACAATGGTTTCCACAGTCGAACCAGGTTACATGCCAATGGGTTTAAAGTTGCCAAATACTTGAAAATAATACCAGTTGCTCTTTTCTATAAAGCAAGCTGTCCCTAAGTACCAGCCACCTACAAACACAATGAAGGGAACCATTGTGAATGTTGCCTACAAATTAATTCAGTTGGGCAGGGCCATCTTCATAAGCACCAACATTTCTAAAAATGCAATCAGGATGTGGCATTTGAGGCCGTGGCTGCATGGCAGCAACAATGCGGGTGTGGCTGCGGTGGCATTGGCATGGAAACACACACCGTACACTAGGCTGCCCCCTACCCCCTCACCTGGGGCACTCGGCACCAGTTCACTGTTGCTCTGCCTGAACAGGACATACCTCCCAACATTCCGACCGTGGGGAAAAAGGTGCGGCGGTCGGGTCGGCAGTACAAACGCCTCAAATCTTGGGAGGAATGCATCTTTACCTTCTGTTCCATGTCGCTGTATGTCATTTATTTGTGTCACAATCCCCTCAATGTAAATATAGTGCTAAGTGGTTAGCACTTCTGCCTTACAGTACTGGGATCATGAGTTGGATTCCCGACCATGGCCTTATCTGTGAGGAGTTTGTATGTTCTCCCCAAGTTTGCGTGGGTTTCCTCCGAGTGCTCCGGTTTCCTCCCACACTCCAAAAACATACTGGTAGGTTAATTGGCTGCTATTAAACTGACCTTGGTCTGTGCGTCTGTGTGTGTATGTTAGGGAATGTAGACTGTAAGCTCCAATGGAGCAGGGACTGATGTGAGTGAGTTCTCTGTACAGCGCTGCGGAATGAGTGGCGCTATATAAATAAATGGTGATGATGATGATGGTTATATGATATGTAGGCCCAAAAACGTCTGCTTTCGTGGGAATTTAATGCTAAAACACAATAATAAATAGGTCCCACAGGCTATACCATTACAAAATATGTTTTAAACATTTCTAAACTAATCTAGATTATATTTAAGTATTCTTAAGGTAAGAAAGCACTGGGTATAGCAGGTGTACAGTATAATGTTTTCTGTTCCAAATAGTTTCTGTCCTCATTTTTATGCTTATAACAAATATATTTATTTAAGGGGGAATTATTTAATTATTTTTAATTTACAGCTATTGCTCTGTTAGAATGTTATTATTCAATACATTTTTATTCCAGTTGTTTTCAAGATGTTTGAATTTAACTTGGATTAATGTATTCATCAGTAGCATAGCAGTAGTTGCTTGTTTTGGTTGAATCCCAGACCACATGTTTTATATTGATGACTGAGCTTCCTGACACCAATTTACATAATGGATTATGAGTATACTGTTATAATTACTGCAGAGGTTAAAGTAGTTTAACATGGTTTTAATTTATTGCAGGAATTCCAATGCTGATTTTACCCACAGAAGACTACAATTCCAAAGGATAAGGAAGAGACTATTTTTTCTGCAACTCTTATACTGAACAGATTCAAAGCTCATTGTGGCTTCCCTTGGCATTCAGCTCTGTTTTGCAATGCCATCTGTTTAACTGGGCTCTAGGCCAGATTACTTTAATAAAGCAGTATGGGACTCATAATTGTATTGTTCTTGTAATGTAAATGTTGCCTAGCATAGTGAAAACCAGTGAAGTGAAAGGGAATGCCGGACTTCATCAGTTCATAAAGTATGATTAAATTGGATTACAAAGACAATAGTCTAGCTCAATATACCTTTCTGAGCAGAGAGCTAATTAAAATTAAAGGCATCTATTGTACATAGTTTGGGCCACTGTAAATCTAGGACTCAGTTTGTGGTAGAGATCACTAATAGAGAGAGATCAAGATAAGGGCAGGAAGGTTATATTTACATTTCATGTGAGCATCTCACTGTTTAGCGAAACCCAATCTATCTAATTATTATACATTGCAGGGAAGAAATATGGAATTTTTACAGATATGACATTTGTTTTTCATTTATTGATGAAAAATGTACTCATGTAAATAGCACTCTATATTAACATTTACCCAGTAGAGGAAAAATTGTGAATGTATGAAGTCAGTATTTAGATGTGCTAATAGGAAATATACGATTTTGTTGGTTAAAATATATATCCCATATAACCTTTCTCTTAGTTCTACATTTGTTTGTGTGATAATAAATTGATCAACCGTAAATAAATGAAGAGCAAAAACAGTGTCAGAGTAAGATAGAGTGGGCCTGATTCATCTTCGGACATAAGTCCCTTTGCGTGCCATATCTTGCCTGAAATAGCTAGGCGCATGCTCAGAAATGGACATTATGCCAGTGAACGCAATTGCATGCAATTCATGTCTGAATGCAAAATACATTTATGACTGCCTACAACTTGAAGCGTGAAATGGGGAAGGGAAGGAGCAGAGGAATGTATGCAATGTACAGTAAGGTCGTGGCAAGAGTGTGCCAATGCAGATGCGGCCTAATCAAGTCCAGAGTTTCTCTAATATGTGTTTTTAGGCTGTATCATTTGCACCAGTTACATTGCAGGTGTAAGTGTTAACTGATAGTGATGACTGACAACCAGAGTTGTAAATTTTAGCACCACAGGCGAGAGAGGCCATGTGCGTCTCCCCCACAAAGGCAAGCACTTGAGGAGAAGTAGCTATCCAACTGTGGGGCTCTGCCTAACACTTTACAAGCATTAGACCGTTCTCCAAGCCTGTGCTGCTCTTCCTTACATGTTCTTGCTGCTTTAACTACAAGGTGTGTTGCTGCTGGTGTCTTAAGTTCACTTGCTGCTTGGCTGGATCCCGTTTGGGCCTTATTTGATAAATAATTATTAATCACCTCAAAGAAAGCAAATCAACTAGTAAACAATCTTAGAATCCCCCATCTAATCAGCCCTAACATTAAATCAAAGCACTCATGTTTAATCAGTCCTCCTTCCTGAGATTAAATCAATATTATTCACATTTAACAAGTAGGCATATTTCCCTCCTACCACCACCTTCTTCTATCCAACAAAATTACACATTCAATTAAAAGCACCCAAACATTCCTAGTATTAAATTAAAAGTTCCATTACCCCACCTTAAATTAATAGTCACCACCATGACCCCACAATTAAATTGTCTCCACCACCACCATAATAAAATGAATAGCCCCAACTATTAATTTAATAGCCCCTACTAATATATTAATAGCCACCATTACCATTAAATGAATAGCCCTACACCCATTAAATGAATAGCCCTACCAATAAATTAATAGCTCCTATTCCTGTTAAATTCAGAGCCCTCACCAATACATTAATTGCTCCTACCCCCATTAAATTAATAGCCAGAGAAGATGGATAAAGAGGGTGAAGCAGTGAGAATGGAGGGACTCACAGACTGAGGGGGAGCCAGGAGAGAGGGGGGGGACAGAATTGAGGGAGAAACTCTTGCTGAGGGTATTAGAGTATTACTTACATGCATTACTGGAAAACAGTTCTAGGATGGAGGAGAGGCTGGTGGGTTGTCCAGGGGTTTGGGTTTCCCTTTTGCTCAACTTTTGGACAGCACATTGCGTTATTTTGAAACATATTATGCAAATTGCAGAACCCATGTAATTTCACTAGATGGTACAATTATTATTGAAAGTGTACATCCAACATTGCGAAAAGAGATTACCCAGAACAATGACAGGCTATTCCTTTTACAGATACAGATCAATGTTATGATATCTCAGTGACATCAACTATGTTTCAGAACTAAGACACTGTTCTTGAAATAAGTACATCCCACCAAAACAACCATGTCACTCTAGAGAATCTAATGTCTTCATGTATGGTGATTACATCCAAATCTATGAAAGACCCAAGACTCTTAAAAAGAAGTGAACATTGAGCTTTAATACCAGTTGACCAGTCTCAAACTGGTCATCAGAAATGAAACAGTGAATACTGTGTCTTATCTGTGAATAAAATGCTAATGAAGACAGCGCTCTAAAAAATCTACTATAGGTATACCACTACAGCACAGATGGCAGAAATTGAAGCTGCAAACCCTGCAGGGGGTATATTTACTAAACTGCTGGTTTGAAAAGGTGGAGATGTTGCCTATAACAGCCAATCAGACACTAGCTATCATTTTTTAGTATGCACTAAATAAATTATAACTAGAATCCGATTGGTTGCTATAGGCAACATCTCCACTTTTTCAAACCCGCAGTTTAGTAAATATACCTCTAGGTTTTTAATTTATAAATTTAATTCATAATATATAAAATACAAAAACATATCCATACAGATTATATATATATAAGTAAAAACTAAAAAACTATTAAGCTATTATTACCTAAAAATAAACATAGATAATATACAATCCTAAATATATGAACTAACTCACACTGAACATTCTAAAAAAAAAACTAATTAATTAGTTATGTGAATAGTCCTAGGGGAGTCGTTTTAAATAGTTCAGACCTAACAATGAACCACAAACTAAAAATCCTAACTATACATGATATCGTGCAGATTAATCACTTTCTTATCTCTCCAAGTCCAGAAAAAATGTCATAACATCGAATGATATATTAAATATTAAGCAGCAAATTCTTCTAATTTTTTGATTAATGGCTGATCGTTTCTTACCCAGATTCTGGGACAAAAGCATATCTTGAAGCCGTTGAATAATCCCCTTAATCGTAATGAGTTTAAATATCGGCTACTCGTTCTTTACCTAGGTCCTGGGAAAACACTTTCAGCAAGCTGTAATGTAGTCCTGTAAGACATGGTAATTATTTTGGGTGGTCATCTTTTTGTACAGCGTCTCCTCCGTTCCTAATAGATATATACTCCAATTAGGAGTTCAAAGACAGAAGGATGGGATGCGCACAGCTTTATGTGAGGATATTACCCTATATGTATATATATATATATATATATATATATATGTGTGTGGTGTAAAACTCGGCAGCTATATATGGGGGGAGAGTCCACTCCTTTGATTATAAATTTAAATAGAAAAGATTACAAGCACTAGAGTTACAGAAAAAAGGTGTGACTTGAATATTAGGGATGACTGTACATATATTAAGTATATTCTCTAGTTGATGTTTCTGACAGTGATGAGAAATGCCTAAAAATAGAATGGATGATGCAACAGTGGAAAGAATACAATCAGGCTTCGGAATGAGCAAAATAGGACTTGACCACTCACTATGTGACTATTCATTTACATCCAATTCTAACATTTTTTAATTTCTGTAGACACTAACTCCCTTTGAGCCTCTGGTATTCTATAGGGTTTTAGATTAATCTTAACCCCCGGCTCAGTGACTATTTCATGTTTAATTGACGGTTTACCCAGTACATCCAAAAATAAGTTTCTTATGAGAAACTCTTTAGCCTCACGCTGTTGGGCAACTGAGTAGGTGTTAGCTACTACTGCTTCCGGAACCAGAGGTCTTGCGGTTGCTGGGGTAACCAGGGTGGCGGACAAAGCCACTCTGTCTTTCTAAGGTTTTATAAGGTTTACATGGTAGATTTGTTCCAGCTTTCTTTTCCTTGGCTGATATACCTTGTAATTAACTAATCCCACTCTTTTGATTATTTCTAAAGGTCCTTGCCATTTAGTCAAAAATGTACTTTCTACGATAGGCTGAAAACAAAGACTCTATCCCCAGGTGCAAAGGTGCATACTTGGGCATTACAGTTATACACCCTTTGTTGTGCCAGTTGGGCTTGTTCTAAGTGCTCTCTTATTATCGGCACCACTGCAGAATTTATTTGTTGGGAAACATGTTCATGCACAGTTTTATAGGGACTAGATGGCCCCTTCCATGTTTCCTTGGCGATATCCAAGAAACCCCTAGGGTGTCTCCCATACAACAAGTCAAAATAAGAGAACCCTATGGAGGACTGGGGTACCTCTCTAATGGGCAGTAGCAAGTAACATCTTTATCCACTACCTGGAGGGCAAGCCGGGGTCGGTAAATGAGTATTTAATGCTGGGAACCAGAAGGAGTAACAGGAGCAGAAACTTGAAGACAGGCAAGGAGCACAATAATCAGGCACTGGAGACTGGCCAGGCTTATATAGGAAGTCAAGGGGTGGAGCTAAGGCATGCTGGAACATCAGGAGATCACAGGAACTGATCTGGAACCCAGAATAAAGGAAAGGAACTGTCCAGCAGCCAGAATAGCTCAGTCAGTAGAGCAGCAGTCCACAGAGGCAGAAGCCCTGGGCTTGAATCCTGACAGTACTCCCATCCTTCCAGTACGTCATCTGGACGTCTCAGGAGCTGGTTTACTAGGATGTCTCTGATGAAACAGTCTGGTCAATCTGGAAGCATGGACATTTTCTGCAGGCTCCCACAAATTTTATTTCGGACCATATTCCCTCCATTTCACCAAGTACTGTACCCTATTTCTGTGGAATCTGGAGTCTAGGATCTCTTCAACAGTTAATTCTTCTTCGCCTTCCACCATGACTGATGGTGGTGGGGCCGAAATACGGCCAGGGAAGGGGTTATCTTGAAATGGTTTGAGCAGCAAAACATGGAATACCGGATGTATTTTCATAGAGGCGGTAAGTTCTAAGCGGAAGGCAACTTGACCAATCTGGGATAGGATTTTAAATGGCCCAATAAACTTTTTACCCAATTTTGGTGAGGGTATCCGCTGTTTAAGGTTTTTAGTGGATAGCCAGACTTTGTCTCCAACAAGCTATTTGGATACATTTCTACTGTCTGTTGGCAGCTTGTCTGTAATTTTCCTGGGCTTCTCTCAAATTTACAATAAGCCTCTTTTGAACTTCTTGTAAACTTGTGATTCTATCAGTCACTGTTGGAATTGATGTGGCGTCTGGGGAAATTGACCTGTGTTGAGAGATATAAGAGATTCAGCAGTGGGTAGAAAATTCATCCAAACATCTTGAAGGTAACTAATAAAACATCTTAAATATTGTTCAAGTGTCTGATTAGTCCTTTCAGTCTGTCCATTAGATTGTGTGTGAAAAGCAGATGACAAATTAACTTTTATTCCCAGGGCAGTGCAAAAACTCTTCCAGAGCTTAGAAGTGAACTGAACACCTCGATCCGAGACTATGTCATCAGGGATGCCGTGAAGCCTGAATATTTCCTGAATTAAAAGCTCTGCAGCTTGTTTAGCAGTGGGTACTCCTTTAACAGGGATAACATGAGCCATTTTAGTTAGACAGTAAACTACCACCAGAATTGCTGTCATCCCTTTCGAAGGAGGTAGATCAACTATGAAATTCATAGAGATAGAGCTCCAGGGACGAGATGGAATGGGAAGATGTTGTAGCAAACCTAGTGTTGAGGTGCGAGGAGTCTTATTTCGGGCACATGTCAGACATGATGAAACATATTTTTTAACATTGTTTTTACAATTTGGCCACCAGAAGGGACATGCCAACAATTATTGAGTCCTGTATACTCCTAAATGTCCAGCAGGTTTGGAATCATGGACTAATTTCAATATTTCAACTCGTACTGACTCGGGTACATAAAGGCGATGAAGCTGAGTCCAGTAGCCATTATGAAAAGTTAAATTAGCATCTGAAGAAGGACTTCTGAGGAAAGAATCAGCGTCATAACCTTTCTTCAAAAGAGAGAGCAAATCCGTAGAAACAGTTGCCCCTACGAAGTTGTGCTCAGTTAGAATAGTCTTTCCAAAATTTTCTTCTAGATGAGGCTCAGAGAACATTCTTGAGAGTGCATCTGCTTTGCCATTTCTGGATCCCGGTCGGTAAGAAATTATAAAGTTAAAGTGAGAGAAGAATAAAGTCCATCTGGCCTGTCTAGGAGACAATTGTTTAGCAGTGCGTAAAAATTCAAGATTTCTGTGATCAGTAAGAACTGTCACGGGGTGGTTAGAACCCTCAAGAAGGTGTCTCCATTCTGAAAAAGCACATTTAATGGCCAGTAATTCCTTGTTCCCAATATCATAGTTTTTCTCAGCTGATGTCATCTGGCGAGAAAAATAAGAACAAGGGTGCAACAACATCTTCTCACTGACATGTTGAGAAATAATTGCTCCCACTGCAGAATCAGAGTCATCAACTTCAAAAATAAAGGGTAATTCGGGATTTGTATGTATCAGGATTGGTGCTGAGGTCAAAAGAGTCTTAAGTTGGGTAAAGGCTTCTTGAGCTTCAGGTGATCATTCAAAAGGAACGCCCTTCTTTGTAAGTTGCGTAATAGGAGAAACGATTACAGAAAAGTTCCTTATGAATTTCCGGTAGATATTGGCAAAACCAATAAAACGTTGTACTTGCTTTTCGTTCTTTGGTACAGGCCAGTTAATGACTGCATCAATCTTACTGGGATCCATGCTCAGATCATCAGGGGAAATTATGTATCTTAAGAATTGAACTTTTGGCTTGTTCAAATTCACACTTTTCCAATTTGATATACAATTGGTCCCTCCAAAGTCTTTTGAATAAAGTACAGACCTGTTTGCGATGTTCCTCCAGATTATCAGAGAATATGAGAATGTCATCAAGATAGGCAACAACAAATTAATCTAATAAGTCTCTTAAGACATCATTGATGAAATGTTGAAAAGTTGCAGGGGCATTACATAGGCCAAAAGGCATGCCCAAAGACTCATAATGTCCATGTCTTGTCCTGAAGGCGATTTTCCACTCATCCCCTGGTCGAATACGAACAAGATTGCAAGCCCCATGTAAATCAAGCTTTGTAAAGATCTTTGCCTTCTGTAGCCTCTCCAACAATTCAGGAACTAACAGGAGTGGATAACGATTCTTGACTGTAATCTTATTGAGTTCTCTATAATCAATACAGGGGTGTAAGGTAGAATCTTTCTTTTCAACAAAGAATAAGGCGGCACCAACAGGAGAAGTAGAATGGTGAATGAAGCCTTTGTTTATGTTTTCATCCAGAAATTCCAGAAGGAATTTTAACTCCGGTTCGGATAGAGAATAAATTTGATCAAAAGGTATGGATGATTCTTGTAACTGTCACGGGCACTAGGAGTCTTTACCCAGTATCACCCGCTGATGGTCTTATCAGAGCAGTAGAGTTGGTATATGATACTCTAATGGCAGGGTGATAATGGAACTGGAAACAGCAGATGGTTAGAGAATGCTCAGAAAGTCTATGACTAACAGCACTGGTAAACAATAGGTAACTGAACACGAGGATCCGGATGGACAAGGACACGTGAGGGTAGTCAGTGGTCTGCGCACGGCAAGTTGTACCACTGCTATAGAGAGAAGGAATGTCCAGGAGTAATAAGGAGGTGGAAGTCAGCGGTCTGCGTATAGCAAGTTGTACCGCTGTCTGTAGTGAAGGAATGGAATCCAGGTGAAGGTAACGGGGAAGTCAGTGGTCTGCGTGTAGCAAGTTGTACCACTGCTTATGTGAGAGAATATATGCAACTGGTGACACAGGGAAACAGGAATCAGTGGTCTGCCTCTAGCAAGTTGTACCACTGAATATATATGTGAGGAAGGACACGAGGAGATAAATGCAATGCAGAGTCTGCACACAATAATAATAATGAATGAACAGCACTGCACAGATAAACAAAGTCACTAGAATAGTCCAGCAAAAGGAAACACAGTCAATAATAGCAATAGTCTCAGAGGATGGAAACTCCGGAGGAGAACAACTCAGTCCAGATGGATATGCAATACACCAGCACAGTCAATGAGAAGTATGCATACCGTGGTTCAGATGAGCAGGCTGTTAGAGATAGCTGCAGGGATACTTGAGCGGCAGGGAACTGACGAGATGAGAAGTCCTTGCAGAATGGAAGCGGCAGGTAGGTGCAGCGCACTGTAGGTAGGCCAGCAAGGACGACAAAATACTCAGGAAGCAGTAGTAAATCGAATTGAACAGCAGGAGACCACGGGAGAGCTGAAGCGATGTAGCAGAGCTGGAAGCCGAGGAGCGTAGACTCGATGCTAACAGGCAAGTTGACACAAATGGACACACTGTAGAAGCAGTAGGCAGCGGGTCAGCTGACGGCAGGTAGAATGCAGACTGGAGCGCTGAGACGAGCAGGACTCTGTAGACACGCTGAAGTAGCTAACAGGAATCAGCTGGAACAGTAGCGATGTAACACAGGAGAGCTGGAGAGATCTGTAACTTGTTAGACACACGGAGGCAGCGGATAGGAATCAGCTGCTGGAGTCACGATGAAACACAGGAGAGTTTGAAGTAATCTGTAACTGTAGATATACGGAGGCAGCGGATAGGAATCAGCTGCTGGAGTCAGGATGAAACACAGGAGAGTTTGCAGTAATCTGTAACTGTAGATACACGGAGGCAGCGGATAGGAATCAGCTGCTGAAGTCACTAGGAACACGAGGAGTAGAAGTGGTCTGGAAACCACAAACGGCAAACAGGAATCAGCATAAGCTGAACACACGAGGAGGCACTGGAACACCTTCAGAGACTCATGAGGAATGAGACTCCAAGATCAGGCAACGTGGTATTGACCACAGGTGCTTAATATAGGGAGTGTTGCCTGATCAGCCAATTAAGTTAAAGGAACAGAACTGAAGGTTAGAAGGGACTGCACATGCGCAGTACCTCATTATAATGGACAGACACGGTTCCTAGCTACCTTAGAAGTAGCACTCACAGTCCGGTGAGTGACAGTAACAGCTCAATGGGACAGTCATAAGGGCGATGAGGAGGTAATATATCCACATTCTTTTTATCACAGACATCTGAAAATTCACTGTATTGCGGAGGCAATTTCAAATCTTTAGAAGGAAGTTCTGTGACCTGCTGGTCAACAGATACCACAGTTCTAGATAGACAGTTTAGTTTGCAGTGCTCAGAAGGAAAGGATAAAGTGCGGATATCCCAGTTGACAGAAGGATTATGGGTAGACAGCCAGAGGACTCCCAGTATTATGGGAAATTTAGGTGAAGCAATCAAATGAAAGCTTATAGCCTCCTGATGTCCTGGTTCGATAGTCATTTGTAGCTGGATTGTTTCGTGAGTTACTGGCCCCGAAGACAAAGGAGATCCATCTACAGTCTCCATATTTACAGGAGCTTGTTTACTTTTTGATTCAATACAGTTTTTCTGTGCAAAGGTGATATCCATGAAATTGCCACCAACACCCGAGTCAATCCTAGCCAGACTGCAAATTACAAAAGACCCGGATGAAAGCGTTATTGGGAGAACAAAATGTGGTTGTTGCGGCAAAGGATCTCCTTTTTCATGAGTCAAGGGATTTAGTGATTATGAGATGGAAAATGATTGATTAGACTCCTCGGAATCCATTTGCTTAAAGTCAGTCATAGCGATGGTCTGGTGAATCTTATTTGGGCAAGCGACGGCATAATGTCCTTGATGTCCAATATAAACAAGATTGTATGCCCCACGTAAATCAATTTGCATTGGTTCGGGTGTGATGTTAGGATTGTCTGATGGTGCAGCTTTGAACACTGTAGGTCTATTGAACTGATGCAAATAACTGCCCACACCAAAAGCTCTTAATCTTTAATTTTTCCTCTCACTTAGTCTTTGCTCAGTCTGAATGCACAGTCAGATAAAATCATCCAGATAATAAGGAATGTCTACTCTGGCCAGTTCATCCTTTACTTGCTCAGAAAGACCGCGACAGAACTGGCTTTTTTTTGCAAAATCATTCCATGTGGTGTCTGCAACCAAGCATCGGAATTCTGCAGTATACTCAGAGCGTCTTCCTTGTCACAGTCTATGGAGTTTAGCTTCAGTGGTGGCACATCGATTAGGATCATCAAAGACCTGCCCCATAGCAGATGTAAAAGATTCCAGATCTTCCAGAATAGCACTCTTTTGCATAATATAAGGGGAGTCCCAGGCTAAAGCTTCCTCTATCAGGAGATTAATTATGAAGAAGATCTTCATCACACCACTATTGAACTGTGTAGGTTGCATCCGATAATAAATGCTGCACTGGTTTAAGAAGCCTCTATATAAGCGACGATCGCCACTGAATTTTGTAGGCAATGTTGGACGCGAAATTTGTGCAGCAGTGCATAATTTTTTAATTCTTTCAGCAATTGAGCTATTTGTTCCTGCTGAGATTTAACAAGGGTTTCTAGTTCTCTGATCTTATTCTGAGAAATGCAGGCAAACTCTTGCAACTCCTGTATTTGGTTTTTCAGAGAATTTAGCGCAGTTACTCCCACGGAATCCATTTTTGGGCCTGATTATTCTGTCACGGTCCAGAGACTGGATAGGAGGAAGGCTGGCCAACAGGAGGTAGATGGTAAGAATGGTCAAACGTAGCCGGGTTCGGTACACAGTGAGGCGAGGAGGTCCAAAGGTTCAGAAAGAGGCGGAGTGGAGGGCAAATCGAGGTCTGTACATGAGTAGTTAATGCTGGGAACCACGAAGAGCAACAGGAGCAGGAGTTTGATCACAGGCAAGGAGCACGATAATCAGGTACTGGAGACAGGGACTGGGGAAGGGACGATTGTTCGATTGCCCCCTCTGGATCCACCAGTAAGGCAAGTTGACGGGGGTGGTAAGGGGGGTGGTGTGGAAATGTTCCAGACTGCTCTCATTGTTTCATTGTCAGCTCTGGCCAGTCTACGCCACACCACACAACAGCTGGGTTGCTTCTCAGAAAGATTGGTTGGTCCCCATGCCTCTCAGCCCCTCTTCTGTGAAGATGAACCCCTTTTCCTTCACCAGCCATAAAGCCGCTATCTCCTTGGCTTGGGCCATTGGGTATGAGGTTATCTCCAAGCTGCCAGTGAGTGGAAACAAAGAGTCATCTTTTCATGACCATTTATTTAATAGTACTACCAATTCACCAGCATTGTACAAACTACAGAGAATATTTTTTGGTCATTCACATCAGTCCATGCCCCTATCTAAAGTTCCTAACGCACACACACACAGACTGGAGTTAATTTTGTCAGCAGCCAATCAACTAATGAAACTTTTAGTATATTTTTGGAGTATGGAAAGAAACCTGAAGCACACAGAAGAAACCCACACCAAAATGGAGAAAACATACAAACTCTACACAGAAAAAGCCTTGGTGAGGAATTGAACAACATTTTGGTATTCCCAGCAAGGAACTTGATCGGTTAAATTGGCTGAACCAGTTTCATTCAGTCACAGAGAAGATGAAGTATTATAATGTGGAATCGCGCTCTCCTACCAAGGTTTGTGAGAGCTGCACCTGCTAAGGGTATCCCTCCCTTTAGAAAAAATCCAAATTATTTTAAATGCTGGGCGCTCATCAATTGATTTATCAAAAGTGCAGATCTAATATTCTATTGATGTCATAAGGTCAATAATTATTTCAAACATTTATTAAAATGCAGTAAAATACAATAAAATTAAAATCACAATGGAAGTATGATATAAGTATTACCAGTACTAATATTTGATTAATGACAGTAATGGTGCGGTCTACACGTGCTATACATATAGGTTAACAACCTACTATATATTAGCAGGTATACCTTTATATAATTAAACAGTAAATAACAATGAATGGCAGTAATGATCTCTTCCAAAACCGTCCATAAACCACAATCCTAGTATCTTCGGTTAATGACACATGCTGCTGGAGATAAAACCTTGTATGATATCAAGATATAGTTTTTAACAGTCCCCATGAAGGTTGGAAACTTCCAAATTAAAAGGAGTAGCCATCACGCTTGGCATCAATACATCAGCTATGCAGAGTGGATTAGACTCATAAAATGTGTTAGTCCATGTGATATGAAATGATACTTGCGGTTTGTAGTTGGAATAAAAGTAGGTCCAGATTGCGCGGTGAATCCAATAGTATGTCCCGATGTCCCGCAGTCAAACTGCTGATAACAACTTGTCCCAACCGAAAAAAGATAATGAAAAAGGAGAAAAAAAGGGGGAAGAAAAAAAGGGAAGATAGATCAGCAGCGGGTGATCACGCTGAAGAGAAGATGAAGACCATGAACGTCACTCAGAGAAAACTTAAGCTGCTTGGACTCACTGCTCCACATTTGAGGCAAGAATGATTGTGGCTGTGGAACTGTTACAGACTGCTCACACTGTTTCATCATGGGCTGAAGCCACTGCAATCCACACTAAAGGGACAGACATACAGCAGCTGTGTACCTTCACAGGATTGTTTTTGTCCATAATGGCTGTTCTGTGTGAGTGTACTTCATTATGGCTACATTTTTCAAATCTGATGTAGTGCTGGCATACTAGATTACTAATGACATTTTAATTTTACAAAAGAAGATACACATTACACAATGTGTGACCAGTACTGTTTGTCCACATATTCATAGTTAAGTGGATAGTCAGTACAATGGCATTTTCTAGGGATTGAGATTGAATTTGGTTGTGTGGATGCATGACCTCAACTAATCTGCTAACACCTGATACACTAATAGCTGACATTGGACCCACATCCTAGCTGTCAAGGATTTAGTGATCTGCTGTACAATAGGATGCTGGCTGCTCCACTTCATTCCTCTTGCGAACGCTTGCTTCACATACATTTAAAACTTTGTTTACTCTTCTTGGTCCCCTTCAGTATAGAAGTATCACCCCCAGCAGCAGCAGCTGTATTATACAAGGGTGTCTCTTGGGAATCGCAGATTGCATTAGAGGAGTCAGTTGGAATTTGGAAATTGGATGCTGTACTGCGTACAGTGTTGGGTTGGGACATGAAGGGCCCACTGGGGACTGCAACGCTAGGGGCCCACCAGAGTGGGTGTGGCCAGCCATCATAGAGAAAAGACAAGACACTAGAGGAGGAGTGGTCAGCCCATGAGAGACAGCTAGCACCATAGTGTAGTATATAAAGAATGCAGTGTGTATATAAAGAGTAGACAATCTCGACCTACCCCTTAGATTGGGCAGAACAGTCACCAAAAATCGGGATTGTCCCACTAGAATCAGAACATTTGACAGATTGTCCTACCTGTTCTTGTTTCTTTCACCACCTGTGGTTGCTGGTTTTTTTAGTTGCGGCTTGATCCTGGAATGTTGGGGGCCCTATTGTGAAAAAAAGTGGGTACATTTAGAAAATTCCAAAAAGCCCTGGTGTTAAATCAATATGACCAACAATTAATACTTATTAAATAGCATTTCCATTTAATAAATAAACCTATTTCCCTTCCTTCAATTGCATTTCCGTATAATAAATATACCTATTTCCCGCAACCATCACTGCCATTAAATCATTCATATTCACATTTAAGAAATAGACCTCATGCATCTCAAACTCAGCCCCACATTCAATTAATAGCCCCCAAACCACTCCAGCATTAAATTAAAGGTCCTGTCACGCCATCCTAATTTAATAGACCCCACTATTAAATTAGATAGCCCACCAATAAATTAAATTGCCCACCATCACCCCACAAATATAATAGCACCCATTAAATAATTAGCCCCCACCTAAACTCCACCAGTAAATTAATACCCTACCTCCCACCCATGTACTATTAAGACAACCCCACTCCATTCCCTGATGCCACACATTATATTTAAAAAAAAACACTCCCTCCCACATTATAGCAGCCCACCCTCCTTTCATTCACACAGTATAGCGGCCCCCCTCCCATTTCATTCACACAGTACAGCAGGCCAGGCCCCCTCCCCTGTCACTCACACAGTATAGCAGCCCCCCGTCACTCACATAGTATAGCAGGCCCCCTTCCCTGTCACTCACACAGTATAGCAGGCCCTGCCTCCCTCCCCGTCACTCACACAGTATAGCAGGTCCCCCCTCCCCTGTCACTCACACAGTATAGCCCCGCTCCCCTGTCACTCACACAAATTGCAGGGGCCCCCTTTCCTAACACTAGCACAAATAGCAGCCCCCCTCCCCTGTCACTCACATAAATAGAAGGGCCCCCTCCCCTGTCACTCACAAAAATAGTAGCCCCCCCTGTCCTATCACTCACACAAATAGCAGGGCCTCCCCTCCCCTTTCACTCACACAAATAGCAGCCCCCCCTCCCCTGTCACTCACAAAAATAGCAGGGCCCCCTTTTTTTCACACTTACCTTACTGCTGTAGCGCTGAAGACTCCTCTCTGTGTCGCTCAGTGCTCACATGCTTGCTGTACGATCAAAAGCGAATCAGGAAGTAGTGTGTGTTACACGGTGGAAAGCACACAACTTCTTGTTTAGCGAAAGTGGCTGGTCCCTGAGGAGGGGCCAGCCATCCACTGCCACACTGACCCCCCCGCACGGCACCTGGCCCCCGGCCCCCACCGACACCCATCAAGGACACAGAAATTATTTTTTAGCTCTGCCCCACCACAGAAGAGAGCGGAGCTATCTACCATCAGGGCCTACCGGTGGATTCCCCGGCCTTCCAGCGGCCCAGTTCGACGCTCACTGCATACTAATATAGAGGAGGTAGATGTTGAAGGTGTTGACGCTGGTGAGGATTGCAACGGACTGTCCATTCTGCGGCTAACTGATGCTAGGCTGCTTGTTACTATACCCAATTTGCCATGTTTTGAAACACTTTTAATTTTAAAGGAATAATTTAAGAAACATATTGTTTTTTTGGGGTGTACTGCTGCACTGATGCTCACACGCAAACACAACACCCTGTTTTTTGTCTGCTTAATAATTATGTCACTAAATGCCCCACATAAAAATTGATTTCACTAGAAAACAGTTTAGATTTTTTTGAATAAAGAAAGAAATATATATACTATTCCAGAATGATATCTATAGTACTATATACACTGATCAGTAAAACATTAAAACCACTGACAAGTTAAGTGAATAACATTGATTATCTCATTACAATGGCAACTGTCAATGGGGTGGGACATGTTAGGCGGCGAGTGAATAGTCAGGTGAGGTGTTGGAAGAATGAAAAATGGGCAAGCTTTAGGATCTGAGTGACTTTGACAAGGGCCAAATTGTGATGGCTAGTCAACTTGGTCAGAGCATCTCCAAAACGACAGATCTTGTGGGGTGTTCCCAGTATGCAGTGGTTAGTATGTACCAAATGTGGTCCATGGAAGGACAACCGGTAAACCAGCAATAGGTTCATGGGCGCCCAAGGCACATTGATCCGCGTGGGGTTGTAGGCTAGCTCGTCTGGGGCCTGATTCATTAAGGATCTTAACTCAAGAAACTTCTTCTTTCAGTCTCCTGGACAAAACCATGTTACAATGCAAGGGTTGCAAATTAGTATTCTGTTTTGCATATAAGTTAAATACTGACTGTTTTTTCATGTAGCACACAAATATCAACTTTAAATTTCAGTGTACAAATAAGCTATCAAGTATTTGTGTGCTACATGAAAAAACAGTCAGTATTTAACTTGTGTGCAAAACAGAATACTAATTTGCACCCCTTGCATTGTAACATGGTTTTGTCCAGGAGACTGAAAGAAGAAGTTTCTGGAGTTAAGATCCTTAATGAATCAGGCCCCTGGTCCAATCCCACAGAAGAGCTACAATAGCACAAATTGCTGAAAAAGTTATTCCTGGCTATGATAGTAAGGTGTCAGGACACACAGTGCATCTGCTTGCTGTGTATGGGACTGCGTAGCCACAAACTGGTCAGAGTACCCATGCTGACACCTGTCCACCACCGAAAGTGCATACAATTTGCACCTTAGTGGCAGAACTGCACCATAGAGCAATGGAAGAAGGTGGCCGGGTCTTATGAATCATGTTTTCATTTATATTAAATGGATGAGCATGTGTGCTTCCCTGAGGAAGAGGTAGTACCTGGATGCACTATGGGAAGAAGGCATGCCAGCAGAGGCGGTGTGAGGCTCTGGACAATGTTTTGCTGGAAAACTTTTGGTCCTGACATTCATGTGGATGTTACCTTGACACATTGCAGATTTCTATACATTATTGTAGACCAAGTACACCCCTTCATGACAACGCCTCTGTTAGCATAATGTGTCCTGCCACACTGCAAAAAATGTCCAGGAATGGTTTGAGGTACAAGGCAAAGTGTTAAGATGTTGACTTGGTCTCCAAATTCTCCAGATCCTAATCTGATCGAGGCTGGAAATACAAGTCTGAACCATGGAGGCCCCACCTTGCAACTTACAAAACTAAAAGGATCTGCTGCTAACGTCTTGGTGCTAGTTTCCATAGAACTCCTTCAGAGGTCTTGTGGAGTCAACGCCTTGATGGCTCAGAGCTGTTTTGGCAGCTAGGAGGGGACCTACACAATATTAGGCAGGTGGTTTTAATGTTGTGGATAATTATTTATGTATATATGCATTACTAGCAAAAAGTTGCCACTACTCTAAACTCTCTGACAGACTGAAAGCCTGTCAACAAGCTATTCTAGTTGACTAATCTCTACATAAATAAACTGCATAAAAATAATCACAGCTATTCTATTGTTTTCTCTGTCCTCTTTCAATCTGTTTAATGCTGCAGTCTGTAGTGTAAATGCGATTTTCGGAGCACAGTCTTGCAGATAACCTCTATCACATGCCGGGACCGCAGATGGGTCCTGGCAGACTTACCTGCAATAAGCAGGCTTTTTACCCGGTTCTGAGCGCCGCGTTCTGTCCGATGGTGGAGGCCATCTTGTATTCAGGTGTGCGCATGCACAGATCTGATGTAATTTTGTCTTTTAAAACCTGTTTTTCCCATTTATTAGTGGTTCAATCCACCTGCTAGATATTTAAGGCACATGCCCTGCAGTCAGGTGCCTGTTCTTTAAGTCCATACCCTGACTGTGAGAAGATGTGGTTCCTTTTGCTTCTGCTGTATTTTCCTCACTGTTCCAGTAATTCCGCTATTACTGTTCAGAGCAACTCATCCTCAAGCATCACCTCCTTGTGTAAAGCTCGCTGTTCCAGTGATTCCTCTATTGCTGTATGGTGCTTTTCACCCATCCCTATCCTCTTCTCAACTCCAATTCATTGCTACACAGCATCTTTCCGGAGAGTTCCTCCTTCCTATCTTACATCCTCCATACGGGTCTCATCTAACGCTCTCCCAGAGTGCCACAACCTGTGGGCCAGTGGCTACAAAGCTCACACCTCCTTGTGGTTGTCCCTGGTGAAGACAACCTACACCGTTAGACTCCATGCCTTTGGGTAGAGTAGTGTCAAGCTAGACAGGCCCTGGTAGCCCATACCTCTGCTCGGATTTGTGACAACCTCCTTCCTACTGTCAGATGCCGTCCCCGCTGATCCCCTGTCAGACGGGGAACGGACGTCTGACTTTCCTGTCAGCTGCCGCGGGACTCCGCTTCCGGGTACTCGGGCGCATGCGCCCTGTTCTCAGTCCCGTTGCTAGGCAACGGGATGCCGCTTCTCCTACCAGTTCCGCCTCCTCCTCTCCGCCAATCACTGCAGTCAGCCCTCTATTTAAACCTGTCTCTGGCGCCATTAGGGTGCCAGAGTAACAGGTACGCCACCAGTGTTCCTGGCTTCCTTATTCTTCATACTCCTGAGTATTCTGATTCCTGATTACCTGTTGTGACCCCGGCTTGGCGACCATTCTACTCTTCTGTGTGACCCATTCTGTACCGTGACTTCGGCTTGGCGACTATTCCTTTGGATTACCCTTTGTACCTGATATTCCTGATTGCTGTGACCCGGAACCGTCTGACCTCTCTACGCTACACTGGTAACTGGCTAATAGGACCGCGACCTGCGTGCTCTCTGCTGCGAAGTCCAAACCTCCTTGCGGGGGTCCCTGGTGAACACCAGGGGTACGTTAGACTCTGCGCCTGTTTGACCAGTTGCGCCAATACAGGTTAGTGTCTAATTATCTTCAGCCTTCATAGGCCTACAGCGTGACAGTTTACTCTGGCCATGACTGACGGTACCAGAGAACCCTCATCCCGAGACCTCCTCATCCATTTAGGAGTACGGGTAGAACGCCAGGAGGCCAACCAAGCACAACTCTTGCAGTGTTTACAAGGAGTGATTTCCCGCTTGGATGCCCTGAGCACTTCTCAGGCAGCAGCCCCAGTTCCTGATCCTGCTCCGGCCACTGCACCACCAAGCGCAGTACTTGCTACCTCTAGAACACTACGGATTCCAACCCCAGAGAAATACGACGGTAATCCCAAAGGATGCCGTGGATTCCTAAATCAGTGTTCCATCCAGTTTGAGCTTTCACCGGAAAACTTTGCATCTGAGAGAGCTAAGGTAGCCTATATTATTTCCCTCCTGACGGGACAAGCCCTAGCTTGGGCCTCGCCACTGTGGGAACGAAGAGATGGATCCCTCCTTCATTTTGATACTTTCATTGAGAACTTCCGGAGGGTATTTGATGAACCTGGTCGTGTGTCTTCAGCTGCATCCAGTTTGTTAGCTCTTCGCCAAGGTTCCTTAACTGCAGGTCAATACGCTGTTCAGTTTCGTACCTTAGCCTCAGAATTAGGCTGGAATGATGAAGCTCTCTCCGCCACCTATTGGCAAGGCCTGTCAGATCCGATCAAGGACGCACTGGCTTCGCAAGAGCTTCCATCCAAGCTTGACGACTTGGTCTCTCTGTGTGTCAAGGTAGACATTCGCCTTCAAGAGCGTTCTCAGGAGAGGGTCCAAGGTCGTCGCACTGTGCGTTTGGCTCCTCGTTTTCAATCCCCAGCTCTCCCGGCGGAAGAGCCGATGCAAATTGGACGCTCTCGCCTGTCACGGGATGAGAGAGAACGCAGGATCAAGAATCGTCTGTGTTTGTACTGTGGAGAATCCGGCCATCTGCTATCTTCCTGTCCTAAGAGGCCGGAAAACTTCACCGCCTAGGCAACACCAGGGAGGTTGTTCTAGGTTCATGTCTCCATTCTCACTCTCCTTCCAAAGATAACAGTTTTCTGATGCCTGTCACCCTCACATTTTCGGACTCTTCCCTAAATTGTTCTGCTTTTGTGGATTCCAGATCTGCAGGAAACTTCATTTCTGCCACTCTGGTGTCGAAGCTTCACATACCCTGCACTCCATTGCCGCAACCTCTGGTTCTTACTGCAGTTGACGGTAACCGTGTCAGCAACGGTTCCATCACTGACACTACTGCTCCAGTTCAGTTGCAGGTAGGGGTTCTCCATCAAGAGTGGATTCAGTTTCTGGTTATCCCACAGTCCGTTAACTCCATCATTTTAGGGCTACCATGGCTCAGAGAACATTCACCACAATTCGATTGGGCTCACGCTCAAGTTACCTCCTGGGGCTCCTCATGCTTCAATCAATGTCTCTCGAAAATACTTTCTCCTAACCAACTTCCTTGTCTCTCTCTGGACTCCCACCTCAAACTACCAGAGCCGTATTTAGACTTCATTGATGTGTTTAGCAAGACCGCTGCAGAGACTCTCCCTCCACATCGAGCATGGGATTGTCCCATTGAGCTAATTCCCGGCAAAACTATTCCCAAAGGTAGAGTCTATCCTCTGGCTCTCCCTGAGACAAAGGCGATGTCTTTATATATATCAGACAACCTTCAAAGAGGATTCATCAGAAAGTCTACCTCACCAGCAGGAGCTGGATTCTTTTTTGTAAAAAAAAAAAAGACGGCTCATTAAGACCGTGCATAGACAAACATCAATTGTTCTCCCAAAGAGTAATATCTTTTGCAAACAGAAATCGTCTCCCACCAAAATCTCATCAAGTCCTATGCAGCACCCGATAACCAGCCACCATGGCTTAACCGTGCACTGAGGCCTGGTGCCATCATCTGCTGGGAATGTGCATCTATATCCACAAGCGGCTAAAGTACAATCTATTTCCTACGGGGAATAAACATATCAGACTATTACTAACCAGAGCCTCTTTTCCTTTACTTGTGGTTCTAAACATTTGCAGATAATTTTAACCAACATCCGAAAGCCCTGCGATACATGTACAGGAATCTATTTTCCTGAATGCTAGAGACATTTTTAGCTGCATTAAGGAGCCTCTATATAATTTGAAGCAGCATGCTCGAAATATTAAACAATGAATTTAACAGTTACCCAACGACTTTCTCCACACTGCTCCTGGCATTTCACTCCTTATTAAATTGTTTATTGTGACTGTAGGAGGCGGCCATTTACTTTTAGGTCTGGGAAGCTATAGCTACGTCCTTTGCATTAAAAGGTCGCAAGATTTTTTTTGGCTGAAGAAAAACGGAATCCTAAAAGACCTTTGCAGGATCCTAACGAATCCTGAATTCCAGATTCTGAGCATGCCTGGAATTAAACAGGCTTGCAAAATTCCTTCCATATGGCATTTTAAATGCACCATTTAGGATTATAGTGTGTTGGGTTAGAAGGAGCCAAAGAACCGTTCACAAGAACAAATGCAGCAAGAGCCTTCTTCTAACAGGAGATAAAATGTGGCATCAGCATGTGAACAACAACCATCATCATCATCACCATTTATTTATATAGCGCCACTGATTCCGCAGCGCTGTACAGAGAACTCACTCACATCAGTCCCTGCCCCATTGGGGCTTACAGTCTAAATTCCCTAACACACAGACACATACACAGAGAGAGACAGAGAGTAGGGTAAATTTTTTGATAGCAGCCAATTAACCTACTAGTATGTTTTTGGAGTGTGGGAGGAAACCGGAGCACCCGGAGGAAACCCACGCAAACACAGGGAGAACATACAAACTCCACACAGATAAGGATGTATGCATGCATGCAGGAACAGTAGACTTGGATATATGATTGGCCAATAGGGGCATGTTCAGAGCAATTTCCTACCCAGAACTCCCAGAGTGAGGTTTATTCTTTGGTTTTGTGATATGACGACTGTTCTATACGAACCGTGAATGAGAATGTGAATACCTGCTGTTATAAGAAGGGTCTTACTGCAATTTAATGAAACACCTGTCTTTCAGATCTCAGCGCTAACAGAGAAAGAACATAAAAACCTGTTTATAACATGCAAAATAAGTCACCTTTTGAAGCTTCTGTGCCAAAAAGATTGTCCAAGTCGTCTGACATGTCCTGGCTCCAGGCATCCTTCACAGCGGATTTAAACACCAGCCTGTCATTGAGACGCTGTTTTGGTCTGAAGTTGTTCCTCAAATAGTCCACGGATTTGACGTGGTCCTGCTGCTCCGTGGTAAATATGGAATAGAAAGCTTCCAGCTGAAACCAGAAATTACACAGGAGCGTTAAAGACCTTTTCCAAACAACATTATTTAAAGCAGCTTAAAGTAGTTGTGAGACTGCAGCAGGGAACCTTGTCTGGGTCCCACCGTGGCTCGCTGCTCCGACTAAGAGGTCTCGTGGTTCTTGGAGGCAGACTTGTGAGACCTCTTGAGTTAGTATGAAAATATCCAGTGGGACTTTAGGAAGTCCAAGATTGGCTGGGCTGTGGTGTCGTGGTAGGGTGGTAGGGAGCGCTTGTTGCGCTGGAGCCTTGCAAATGTATGACTTTCACATAATTCACAAACAAGGAAAGGTTCACAGCAATGCGGATGGACTGTTTTGGCAGGAAGAGCTGGATCCCCCTGGTCACCATAAGAACTACAGGACCAGGAGCCAAATCGTTGAGACATGGCACGCTGGTTGCCCGCATGGACAAGGGAGAAAGTGTTAGGAACAGAAGGTAACTGCTGTTCTCTTTTTGGCTGCTGCAGTGTTGTTGTCAGCCTGAGTATTATCACCTGAACTCCTCTCACCTGCAGCTCTAACTGACACCTGCCTGATTGGCTACTACTGGTTTAAATACCCGTCAGCTTCATTCTGCCTTTGCCGGTTATAGCGTTCACACGCTTGCTTCTCCGTGCTCCTGGTTCTGTGATTAGTCTGCCAGTTTCCTGATTGATATGGTCCATCAGGCTCACCTGTGTCTGCAGTGTTTCACAGTACAGATCTACTACTCTATCTTGCTCTGGAATTTTCCCTGACACTGTGCTGCTTTCTAGCTCCATCTCACTCAGGCCACAGCTGGTACTACACCATCCTCTACTCCACACTGCCAGTCTGTAATACTGGTGGAGGTTGGTACTGCATCCTGTTACTACTCAGTGTTCCTGCTTAATCTGGTCCAGGAGTATCTCTGCTCAGCATCCCACTGTCAAGTCCTCTGTGGTGCCTACCTACGGGAGTTGAGTTATCACTACTCGAGAATAAGTCCTGGGGACAACCGAGTACCGGCGAACATATCTGATAACTCAACTCATAGGGTGATTCGTGACATTATAACCGGCCCACATACTTTGGATTTACTCCCATGGATCCTAATCGTCCTTCCCTTGCACAATTGCTGGCTAATCGGCTGCAGGCTCAATATCAGATTGTTCAAGACATTTCTACCAGATTGTCCGTACAGGAACAAGCCTCCAGGATTACCTCTTCTCAGGAAGTTGAAGTTCAAGAACCCAAGCTTCATCTTCCAGACAGATTTTCTGGCAACTGAAGGGATTTCCACAACCTTAGAGAAAGTTGCAAATTATATTTCAAGCTACATCCTCGGTCTTCCGGTTCGGAACATTAGCGAGTGGGTAATGTTATATCACTGTTGCAAGGAGATCCACAAACCTGGGCATTTGGATTGAGCCCTGACAGTCCGGAATTGTTATCTGTAGATTTCTTTTTCCAAGCCTTGGGTCTCCTGTATGACGATCCTGACAAAGTCGCTACTGCTGAGTCTAAACTTAGATCTTTGAAACAGGGACATCGTACTACTGAAGAATATTGTACTGAATTTCGCAGGTGGGCCTCAGATTGCGAATGGAATAATCCAGCTCTCTGCAATCAGTTTCGTTTGGGCCTTTTAGAACGAATAAAGGACATAGTGGTGCAATATCCAGCTCCTGGTTCTCTGGAGTCCTTTATGTGTTTGGCAATTGATCGGCGAATAGATGAAAGAAGACTGGAAAAGGAATTTCATCTGCAGAACTTGTTCTCTATCACCAACTCAGTTAAAACTAGAGATGCTCACTGACCACCGTGTTTTGGTTTTGGATCTGGACTGCGTAGAGGAGTGGGTCACCACAATATATTAAAAACCCTGAACTTTTATGAATCGCACCAATAAATGTACCTGGACTGCGTAGAGGAGTGGGTCACCACAATATATCTTAAAAACCCTGAACTTTTATGAATCGCACCAATAAATGTACCTGGACTGCGTAGAGGAGTGGGTCACCACAATATATTAAAAACCCTGAACTTTTATGAATCGCACCAATAAATGTACCTGGACTGCGTAGAGGAGTGGGTCACCACAATATATATTAAAAACCCTGAACTTTTATGATTCGCACCAATAAATGTACCTGGACTGCGTAGAGGAGTGGGTGATTTAATTCTGCCAATTGCTGAATCATTGAGGGAGATCCAATTCAGTGCGATGTGTCTCCGGATCAGTCCATGGAGAGACATATTGTGCCGATGCTCTGGATGGAATCTCCACTAATATTCCCATGTGTCCCATAGAGGTACAAGTACTGCTGCGGTGCAGGTACAGTCTCCGTATCTGCCTTCATCATCACCACGATGTGCCTCCTTATGATCACACTGTGCCCCTTCATCACAACCACACTATGCCCTCTTATGATCACACTGCACCCTCCATGCTGCTTTTCCCCCCTTCATCACCCTGTGCCATGCTGCTTTTGCCCCACTTCACCCTGTGCCATGCTGCTTTTGCCCCACTTTACACTCTACCATGCTGCTTTTGCCCCTCTTCACACTCTGCTATGCTGCTTTTGCCCCTCATCACACTCTGCCTTACTGCTCCCCCTTAATCACTCTTTGCCATGCTACCCCCCTCTTCTTCATCACCCTGTGCTTTTCTCTCTCCCCTCCACCTCTTCTTCACACAACATGACAAGGCATGGAAATTAGTTACATGATGTTCAGGAATCGACCGGACAAATTAAATTATATTTTGGGGCTGTTCCTGACTACAAAGCAGGTTTTTTTTTTTACCATATTGGCAAACTGTGTAATGGGTGATAGAGGATCTGCAGATCTTTGTGAAGGTATGTAATATATTAATCATACTTGCCAACTCTCCCGGAATATTCGGGAGACTCCTGAAATCTGGGTCAGTCTCCCGGGAGAGAGGGCAATTCTCCCGAGCGACGGTGGAAATTGAATGGGGGAGGCGGGGCTTATCGGCGTCTCGGGCGCCTCATTGTGGGGGCGGGGCTAACGGTACAATTCTTCGAGCCCGAGTACATGTCCACCTGGAATAATCCATGTACGGTACATAGCGTATGTAGTGTACATGCACCACTGAGTCTCCAGCCGCTGTCTCCAGTTCCAAGTCTCCAGCCGCTGTCTCCAGTTCCGAGTCTCCAGCTGCTGTCTCCAGTTCCGAGTCTACAGCCGCTGTCTCCAGTTCCGAGTCTTCAGCTGCTGTCTCTGTTCCTGACCTACAGTCCGCCCTGCATACATACACACACACACAGTGTTGGGGGGGGGGGCTGTACACACACACACACACACAGTGTTGGGGGGGGAGCTGTACGCACACACACAGCGTAGGGGCTGTACACTGTAGATATGCAGGGTAGTTCCCCCCCCTCTCTATAGATATGCAGTGTAGTTCCCCCCCCTCCCTATAGATATGCAGGGCAGTTCCCCCCCTCCCTATAGATATGCAGGGCAGTTCCCCCCCTCCCTATAGATATGCAGTGTAGTTCCCCCCCCTCCCTATAGATATGCAGGGCAGTTCCCCCCCCTCCCTATAGATATGCAGGGCAGTTCCCCCCTTCACTTACCCATAGTTGTGCCAGCGTCGCTCCTCTCCTCAGATCAGCAGATAGGAAGTGAAGACGTCCTGCTTCCTGTCTGCTGCACAGCAACAGGCAGCCTGGCGATTGGCTGTGTGTTGCTAACCACTGACCACCAATGCTTTTGATCATCAAGCCCTCCACCCCCCCCCGCGGCGACCCCCCCCCCTCCCCCACCCTCCCCCACCCCAAAAAAAATGAATGAAGAAAAAAAATACCCACAGTGCCGCGCCCCCCGGGACCCAGAGCCCCAGGCTGCAGCCTGGTCAGCCTAGTGGTTGATCAGGCCCTGCATACATACACACACAGTGTTGGGGGGGGGCTGTACACACACACACAGTGTTGGGGGGGGGGCTGTACACACACACACACACACAGTGTTGGGGGGGCCTGTACACACACACACACACACAGTGTTGGGGGGGCCTGTACACACACACACAGTGTTGGGGGGGCTGTACACACACACACACACAGTGTAGGGGGGGGGCTGTACACACACACACACACAGTGTTGGGGGGGGCTGTACACACACACACACATACACACAGTGTAGGGGGGGGGCTGTACACACACACACACACACACAGTGTTGGGGGGGGCTGTACACACACACACACACACAGTGTAGGGGGGGGCTGTACACACACACACAGTGTTGGGGGGGGCTGTACACACACACACACACAGTGTTGGGGGGGCTGTACACACACACACACACACACAGTGTAGGGGGGGCTGTACACACACACACAGTGTTGGGGGGGGCTGTACACACACACACACAGTGTTGGGGGGGCTGTACACACACAGTGTAGGGGGGGGCTGTACACACACACACACACAGTGTAGGGGGGGGCTGTACACACACACACACACACAGTGTTGGGGGGGGCTGTACACACACACATACACACAGTGTAGGGGGGGGGCTGTACACACAGTGTTGGGGGGGCTGTACACACACACACATACACACAGTGTAGGGGGGGCTGTACACACACACACAGTGTTGGGGGGGGCTGTACACACACACACACATACACACAGTGTAGGGGGGGGCTGTACACACACACACACAGTGTTGGGGGGGCTGTACACACACACACACACACACACACACATACACACAGTGTAGGGGGGGGGCTGTACACACACACACACACACACACCGTGTTGGGGGGGGCTGTACACACACACACACAGTGTTGGGGGGGGCTGTACACACACACACACACACATACACACAGTGTAGGGGGGGCTGTACACACACACACAGTGTTGGTGGGGGGGCTGTACACACACACACAGTGTTGGGGGGGCTGTACACACACACACACATACACACAGTGTAGGGGGGGGGCTGTACACACACACACACACACACATACACAGTGTTGGGGGGGGGCTGTACACACACACACATACACACAGTGTAGGGGGGGGCTGTACACACACACAGTGTTGGGGGGGCTGTACACACACACACACAGTGTTGGGGGGGGCTGTACACACACACAGTGTTGGGGGGGCTGTACACACACACACACACACACATACACACAGTGTAGGGGGGGGCTGTACACACACACAGTGTTGGGGGGGGGCTGTACACACACACACAGTGTTGGGGGGGGGCTGTACACACACACACACACAGTGTAGGGGGGGGCTGTACACACACACACACACATACACACAGTGTAGGGGGGCTGTACACACACACACACAGTGTTGGGGGGGCTGTACACACACACACACACAGTGTAGGGGGGGCTGTACACACACACACACACAGTGTTGGGGGGGCTGTACACACACACACACACACACACACAGTGTTGGGGGGGCTGTACACACACACACACACAGTGTTGGGGGGGGGCTGTACACACACACACACACAGTGTAGGGGGTGGGCTGTACACACACACACAGTGTAGGGGGGGCTGTACACACACACAGTGTTGGGGGGGCTGTACACACACACACACAGTGTAGGGGGGGGGGCTGTACACACACACACACAGTGTTGGGGGGGGGCTGTACACACACACACAGTGTAGGGGGGGGCTGTACACACACACACACACACAGTGTTGGGGGGGGGGGGGCTGTACACACACACACAGTGTAGGGGGGGGGCTGTACACACACACACAGTGTTGGTGGGGGGGCTGTACACACACACACAGTGTAGGGGGGGGGCTGTACACACACACACACAGTGTAGGGGGGGGCTGTACACACACACACAGTGTAGGGGGGGGCTGTACACACACACACACAGTGTTGGGGGGGGGGCTGTACACACACACACAGTGTAGGGGGGGGCTGTACACACACACACACACACACACACATACACACAGTGTAGGGGGGCTGTACACACACACACAGTGTTGGGGGGGCTGTACACACACACACACACACACAGTGTAGGGGGGGCTGTACACACACACACACACAGTGTTGGGGGGGCTGTACACACACACACAGTGTAGGGGGGGCTGTACACACACACACACAGTGTAGGGGGCTGTACACACACACACAGTGTTGGGGGGGCTGTACACACACACACACAGTGTTGGGGGGGGGCTGTACACACACACACACACACAGTGTAGGGGGTGGGCTGTACACACACACACAGTGTAGGGGGGGCTGTACACACACACAGTGTTGGGGGGGGCTGTACACACACACACACAGTGTAGGGGGGGGGGCTGTACACACACACACACAGTGTTGGGGGGGCTGTACACACACACACACAGTGTAGGGGGGGGCTGTACACACACACACACACAGTGTTGGGGGGGGGGGGCTGTACACACACACACACAGTGTAGGGGGGGGGCTGTACACACACACACAGTGTTGGTGGGGGGGCTGTACACACACACACAGTGTAGGGGGGGGGGCTGTACACACACACAGTGTAGGGGGGGGCTGTACACACACACACAGTGTAGGGGGGGGGCTGTACACACACACACACAGTGTTGGGGGGGGGGGCTGTACACACACACACACACACACACAGTGTAGGGGGGGGCTGTACACACACACACAGTGTAGGGGGGGGGCTGTACACACACACACAGTGTAGGGGGGGCTGTACACACACACAGTGTTGGGGGGGAGGGCTGTACACACACACAGTGTTGGGGGGGGGGCTGTACACACACACACACACACAGTGTTGGGGGGGGGGCTGTACACACACACACAGTGTAGGGGGGGGGCTGTACACACACACACACAGTGTAGGGGGGGGGGGCTGTACAGGCGGCTGGCCAGGTAACGCCGTTGCTCTCAGACACACAGGGACAGCTGGCTTTCTTGTGTGGCAGCTGCTGCTCTGTCCATGTTTAGAGCTCTCCCCTCCCTCTTGTTTTCCTTTCTAATCCCCCCCCTGCCTCCGCCTGGGCACCAGGATTGGAGGAGGAAATGAGGGAAAGTACAGGCAATGGGCAGATTTCTAGTTATTGCTTACAAAGGGCTGAGCCTTTCATTCATTGTCTGATTGCTGAACACAGCCAGCATGGAAGCGGAGTGAGGTGTCTGTGTGTGGACAATGTTCCTGGGCCGAATATGAGGAATCTTAGGCCTGAAACACTTTGCAGAGCTGCAGAACTCAATGTGTGACCAGCAAAACTAACACTCTCTCTGCCTGATCCACAACAAAGACACACAATTGTTCCTTTTGGTGTGGAGACAAAACACAACTAGTTCTACAGAATATACCTGTGGAATAGAGGACACCAACCCACAGAGTGCGCTCTATTACTGCAGACCACAAGACTGAGAAGTAGTGTCTAAGATCCCAGTGTGCAGTGTAGCCTGAAAGCAGGATTGATGATGATGCACAATGTTCTGCAGATTAGCCACAGGTCTTGACCGTGGAATAGGTAACACGAGTACAACGGAGAAGTGATAACTGCAGGGAACTGAAGCGCCTTGGTCCTGATGGGCAGTATAGCTTGGAAGCAGGTTCGATGAGGATGCACAATGTTCTGCAGATTAACCATAGGTCTTGATTGTGGAACAGGTAACACAAGTACAATAGAGAAGTGATAACTGCAGGGACCTGAAGCGCTGAGGTCCTGATGGGCAGTATAGCCTGGAAGCAGGATAGATAATGATGTGTAATGTTCTGCAGATTAGCCACAGGACTTGATAGTGGAACAGCATGAATACAAACGGTACTAATAGATAATGACAGGAGTCAGAAAGAACTGCGTCCTCACAGAGAAGGAGACCTGAAGATCTGACAACAGAAGATAGGAGGAAGTGCATTAAATAGTGAACTGAACTATAGTCAGTCAATGTGAATCTAGGAGAAGTTTGAAAAGTGCCAGGCTTGCACATGTGCAGCAACTGCTGGCCAAATGGCGTCAGAGAGAAGAGGAACAAGAGGTATCGGTAGTCAATGGAAACCACAATCCCAGACAGAATAGCAGGTGAGATGTGTGAAAGTGAGTTTCAGAAACAATAAAAGCTATTATCTTTTTATAAAAAATGTCCAAATGAAAATAAAGTTTTTAATTTATATATAAATATATTAAGTTTCTGTCTTTGCCAATGTGGAACAATAGTCACATAAAGAAACACGTTTACAATCATTCATACCAGTTTTGAGAGATTGACTGCTGCCATTATTACTTATATTGGAAATCAAAGTGGCATTCCTCCTGCCCCTATGGCACCTGTTGCCCCTCCCGCCTCCATGGCACCTGCTGCTTGGGTGACATGGATGAAGCTACAATCAAGCAGTACACTTAACATTGGGCCATTGCTTGTTTCGCTAAATGCAATGTTTTTTAAAACAATGGTTTTCTTGGTCATTTGTTTGTTTTTTGTAAGCATTACATTTTAAATAAACCCAAAAGGTACTTACATGTAAGGTAAGATGAAATCACATG
This sequence comes from Mixophyes fleayi, assembly GCF_038048845.1. Classification (NCBI taxonomy): domain Eukaryota; kingdom Metazoa; phylum Chordata; class Amphibia; order Anura; family Limnodynastidae; genus Mixophyes; species Mixophyes fleayi. The sequence continues at coordinate 192,907 of NW_027447981.1, read as the reverse complement.
TACCTGGGATTAACGTCATCTTCATCCTGGCCAGCAACCTCGGCCTCTTCTACCCATGGAACTCCATTCTGTATGGCAATATTGTGAAAAATGTCATTATGCATTGTAGCTTTTTGGTCCTCTTTGAAATTACACATAATAGACAAAACATACTTACAGCTAAAAATGATTGGTCCGTCCTAATATTTAAACTTTTTAAGGTTCTGTATCAATTTTTCTGTTTTACAAAAAAAACTAAATCAGTATAAAAAGCATGCAATGTAATTTTTTAAAAATATGAAAATATGATAATGTATGCATAATGTTTGTATAAACTGGATCACATAGGCAAAAAATTCACAACATTTTAAAACATACAACTGCATTGCTAATGTAATTCAACTATGTCTAAACAATATAATGCTATGCTAGAAAGAAATAAAAAATTATCCACAATTTTCGTAAACCCAGGAAATTGTCTCTGCAAAGAGCAGTACTTGCTTAAAATAGATCTTTAGTTTATAAATTTTCCTTTTTTCTGTATATCCCTGTTGCTTTAAGGTAGAATTATTCTATTGCTGGTTATAACAATTCTCAGTATATAATAATATAGGAACATATACAATTAGCTAAATATAGGGTTTAATGTATTCTGTCCTGTTAATTGCTCACATTTCTTAAGAATTGGAGAAAGTAGGTAAAGTGTGTCCCAGCCACTGCAAGTTTAATAGCTGGAAGAAAATAAATTCAAGAGAGACTCTAAAGAGATGGAACAGAGTCTGCATCTGTAACCTTTCTAAAGCAGTAAATATAACTGGAAGTTGTCATAACCAATGGAAAGTTACAGTAGCTGTGGCTAGTGCGGTCAGAGAGCCGCAATTATGTATTCTTCTTCTTATCTTATCTTTTTATTTGTAAAGCAACAACACATTATGCAGCGCTGTATATTGAGGAGATTATGGCACAAATTACATGTAACAGAAGGTAAAGATGGCCCTGCCCCTGTGAGCTTGTGAAATAAGTGATGTAGGGAACACAGGATACACAAGATAGCAGAATATCAACTTGTGGGTGGGTGTCTATTGTTAGAAGTCAATTGTGAAATTGCATTTCTGTGCAACTAATGGTGGTGCAGCACAGTTGGAATGATGAGACAGCAGAGACCCGAAACATGAACCAGTCGATGCAGAATTCCTAATACAGTATGCCATTAGCAACCTCAACTGTCCCCCAACATCCATCACAGCTGAGCATCCTTCCCCTGCTGGTTGTAGAGGAGGATTTTGCCTTAATGCTACACAGGCACTCTAGTGGTTGTCTGTTAGTTTGAAGTATTTGTGCAAAGAACAGTTTTTCTTTAGTGTCAAGCTCTCTGCTGGAAAAGGAGCCAGGGCAGTTGTTCCCCATGTTCAGTGCAGCTACTGTCACCAGGTAGGCTGCAGAGATCACTAAAGGTTGATTAGAGATGGCAACAGCAATGGCAGTTAAACTCATTGGGCCCAGGAGCTGAACTGAGATGGTACTCCAGAAGATCTTCTAAACAACCTTGTCCTAGGTGAGATGACAATCCTTGGCCCCACTGAAATATTTTCCCACTGTCTTCACAATCTTTTAGATGTTTTATGTTTGTGATTATGTGAGAAGTAGGGCACATAGCTGATCTAAAGTGCAGCCATCTCCAACTGCCACCCACATGACACCATTATAAAGCACCATATGGCTGAGGGGCAATGCAAACTTTTCTTTTATATCAAAATGCATGGGTTTTCAGAGCAAGGTGGCTTTTGCAAAATAGCAGAAGCTTGCACCTACTATACTAATAGGAGGAAATGGGAGCAATAAGGGAAATTTTTTATGTGATGCACCAATGCATCTAGTTTTGCACTGCAGTGCAAAAATAAGATGATTGAAAGAAGATAAAAGAGAGGAGTGTGCATCTTTAGGGGTAGTCCTTGCAATGCAGAGGGCACACTGACATTTTCAGTCCACAAGCACACTTGAAGATTGCACCAACTATAATAATGTTAGTATACTTTTAAGTGCACACATTTTGCACCTTCTAATTGTACTTATTACATTTTTAGGTGAACTTTCTTATATAAAACATTTGTTTTCTGTAAAATAAATGAATTGCAAGGGAGACACTTGTATGCAACATATATTTTATAGTGGGTTTTATTTTATGTAGCGGCCAGTGGAAGCGTTGCCCATAGCAACCAATGAGTTTACAGCTATTTTTTCTAGAATGCACTAGATAAATGAATGCTAGAATCTGATGGTTTGCAATGGGCACCTCCACTTTTTCTTTTTAGAAGGTTTAAGAAATCTATCCAATCTGCTCCTGGAATTGAAGTATGAAACAAATTGGATTCCAAGTTAAGCCTTCTAAATCCGGTTCAGAATAAACAGAACTTTTTCAATCACATCACTCATAAAAGACATATTTGGGAATTCATTGAAATCCCATTCTTAATTTCCCTCCATTTAATTAAAATGTCACCTTGTATAAAACATATCCAATCAGAATGTAATATATTGCATTTTTCTTATAGACTAATCAAATTAATGAATTACTACAGTCCAATTAATCTAAAACAGCAAATGAATAATGTACAAGTAATATATTATCAGTCATTAATTGTACACATTTCAAGACATATAACGTAATAATTTAAAATAAAGACAAATAATATTAGCAGAGAAAAAAATGTGTCTAGATCTTTTCTTACTACTCATGCATCAGTGTTAACAAGGATGATTTAAATGATATTGCTTTTATCAATAATGGTGATCGGCAGCCCACAATTGTCCCTAGCCAGATAATTTTTAATTACATCTCTGTGTGAACTCAGACAAATCAATCAATCCAAAGGATACACTGTTTAAGCAACTCATCGTCAATAAAATGAAAATGATATCTGCTTAGATAATAAATTGCCTTCATAGTAGAAATTGAGATTATTACATTAATATGTATGTTATGGTTGGACACATTATGATTACTTGTTAAGTTATGAAAACATATTAAAATACCTTTAATTGTCTTAAACAGTCAATATCTACTTGTCTATCAGCACATAATAATATTCATAAACTCGGAAGAAAGAAATTATTTTGGTTTTTTTTTCCCTCTGCCTACCTGTGATAGCATGATTCCACTTAGATTTTATTTATATATTGCTCGGTATAACATTTTTAGCAGTTTTTTTTTATTATTTATTTTAAAGATTATTATAATGTGTTTCTAAAAAATATTCAGTTTTTTTCACTTTAGGGGGTAAATATATCATACCCCGGTTTTCTCAACTAGCGGGAGATCGGCGTCTTAGCAGCTTAAATTTAAAGCGGCGCTGCCTTGTATGGTACATTTATCCCTAGATGTTTTAACTCATTAGAAGAAATACGGGGACCAAGGGCTAGATTTACTAAACTGCGGGTTTGAAGAAGTGGAGATGTTGCCTATAGCAACCAATCAGATTCTAGCTTTCATTGTGTAGAATGCACTAAATAAATGACAGCTAGAATCTGATTGGTTGCTATAGGCAACATATCCACTTTTTCAAACCCGCCGTTTAGTAAATATACCCCCTAGTCTGCCACACGCAACATTTCTGTTTGGAAAATCAGGACGTATACAGTCATACCGTCAAACCACCCAAATCGTGCCCAGATTCACACATATTACACCCCATTTTTCAGTAGGGTGCATTCTTTTTTGGCCATCGAAAAGGACTGTCAAAGAAAAATGAGGACTGTTGGGTGGTGTATAATTGAGGTCTCTCGCCAAAGTTTTCCTCATCTGGCACCACAGTTTCAATCTGCCATAGTTTCTTCTGAAGAACCTATGCAGATAGGCCGGTCTCATCTTTCCCAGGAGGAACGTGACAGGTTCATCAGAAACCATCTTTGTATTTATTGTGGTGAATCTGATTATCTCCTTTCTTCTTGTTCCAAGAGGCCAGGAAACGCTCCATCCTAGGCGATATTAGAGGGGGTCATCCTAGGGTCCAGAACCATCACTCCCTAGTCCACCAAAGATGCTGAATTTCTTATGTCTATAGTTCTCCTTGCACCAGACAGTCCATAGCAATTGTCAGCCTTCGTGGACTCTGGATCCGCCGGGAACTTCATATCCGCCGAATTGGCGTCATCTCTCTTCTCACCCGTTGCCACAGCCCCTGGTCTTGACTGCTATAGATGGTAACTGTGTCACCAATGGCTCCATTGACTGCATTTACAGCCCAGTACGGTTGTTGGTAGGAGCTCTCCACTCTGAATGGAAAAGTTTCCTAATTCTCCCACAGTCCATGAACCCGGTAATTCTGGGACTACCCTGGCTGCGGTTACATTCACCAGAATTCGACTGGCACCGTGCTCAACTTATCTCCTGGGGCCCTGCATGCAAGCATTGATGTCTGTCTCCGGTACTCCCTATCAAAACTTCGATCTCTTGTCTCACCTCTACAGCTCAGATTATCCTCCCTGAAGCGTATTCAGAATTCTTGGATGTCTTTAGCAAAACCGCTGCGGAATCCCTACCACCTCACCGACCTTATTCCTGGCAAAATGATTCCCAGGAGTTTTCCCTTTAGCCTTGCCCAAGACTCAGGTCATGTTGGACTACATTTCCGAAAACCTCGATCGCGGTTTTATCTGTAAATCCACATCTCCAGCTGGTGCTGGATTTTTTTTGTTCAAAAAATGGACGGATCCCTTAGACTCTGTATCGACTATCGTAAATTGAATGTCATAACATCAAGAACCGTTATCCACTTCCTCTCATTTCAGAGCTCTTCGACCGTGTTCGTGGAACTCAAATATTCACTAAACTCGATCTCAGGGGAGCTTACGCTTTGCTTTGGATTCACCAAGGTGAAAAATGGAAGACTGCCTTCAATACCAGGGACAGGTCATGCCCTTCAGGCTATGCAATGCCCCGGCAGTCTTCCAGGAATTTATTAAGAAAATCTTCTGAGACCTGTTATATTCCTCCGTAGTCGTTTACCTTGATGACATCTTAATCTTTTCTCAAGATCTTTCCTCGCATCGAGAACATGTCAAAGCTGTCTTACTTCATCTGCGAGAGAACAATCTGCATTGCAAATTTGAAAAATGCCTATTCGAGCAATCTCAAGTACCCTTCCTAGGCTATCTAATCTCTGGCGCCGGCTTGCAAATGGATCCAAAAAAGTAGGAGCTATCCTCGATTGGCCTCAGCCTTATGGCCTTAAAGCTACTCAACGTTTCATCAGCTTTTGTAACTACTATCGACAGGTTATCAAAAACATTTCTTCATTAATTGCACCCATCACCTCCCTCACTCGCAAAGGGGAACAGGTGAAAGTTTGGCCTCAGAAGGCTGTCATCGCCTTTAGATCTCTGAAGAAGACTTTCACAGTGGCTCATATTCAGAAACAACCGGACCAACATAAACCATTTTTTCCCGAGGTAGATGCCACCTCAGTTGGTATGGGGGCAGTTCTTTCCCAGACAGATCCTGCTGTCATCTTTTTCCCTTGTGGAATTCTCTCTAAGAAATTTTCACCCTTAGAAGCTAACTATGGCATTGGTGATAAAGAGCTCCTGGCAATCAAAGTAGTCCTGGAAGAATAGCGGTACCTCCTGGAGGGGTCCTCCATCCCATCACGATCTTCACGGATCATAAGAATCTCACCTACAGTCAGTGCAATGTATGAATCCTCGGCAGGCCCGTTGGTCACTCTTCTTTTCTAGAATTCAACTAATCCTGACCTTTCGTGCCGGCTCCAAAAATGCCAGGGCTGATGCTCTATTAAGGTCTTTTGAGACGTCTGAATTCTGCTCTTTTCTTTCTAGACCCATCTTAATCCCACTCAAGGTTCTAGCCTTTACTAAGTCCTTACCCAAGACAACTCCGGTTGGACGTTCCATCGTGGATGTACATCTTCGTCCTAAACTTTTATCTTGAGCACACGACTCTAATTTTGCCAGTCACGTGGGCATTATGAAAACCATTGCCCTACTATCCCGTAATTATTGGTGGCTTTCTTTGACTTCTGATGACCACAAATATATTGCTACCTGTGATGTTTGTGCCCGTCACAAAACTCCTAGGCGATCTCCAGCCGGGCTTCTTCTACTACTTCCGGTTCCAGAATCTCCATAGACAAGCATCTCTATGGACTTTGCCACTGATCTTCCCAATGTCATAAATTCAATACCATTTGGGTAGTGGTGGATTGTTTTTCGAAATGGGCACACTTTGTTCCTATCGAAAACTTACCCTCGGCCTCTGAACTTGCTATCCTTTTTATCAACAACATTTTTTACTTCCATGGTTGTCCTCTAGAGATCATCTCTGATCGAGGTGTACAATTTATCTCTAAATTCTGGAGATCATTTTGCAAACATCTCGGCATTCAACTAAAATTCTCCTCAGGCTACCATCCTCAGACTAATGGTCAAACTGAGCAGGTCAACCAGGATTTAGAGACCTTCCTTCATTGTTATTGTTCAGACCATCAAGCATCCTGGAGTGTTGATCTTTTTTGGGCGGAGTTCTCTCACAACAGCCATCAGCATGAATCCACCAATATTTCTCCCTTTTTCACTATTTTTGGTAGACATCCTGTCTTACTGACCTTTTCTGGGGATTCCGGTATCCCTGTTCCAGCTGTTCAAAGTACGGTTTGCGACTTTTCAAGCCTCCAACTGACACAAACACTTTGTGGATCGCAATCACAGTACTCATCCACTCCATGTAGGAGACAAGGTATGGTTATCCACTCGTAATTTCAAACTCACAGTTTCATCTATGAAGTTCGCTCCCCGCTGTATTGGGCTACGTAATTGTGTCCAGGGGCAAGACGTCAGGCCTCCATTAAAGGTAGGCTCTTGTTCCTGTGTTGTTCTGTGCTAACCCGTGCTGTGGGGACAAGTGTAGTTACCAGCATACACATAGTCAGGGGAGAACACACGTAGTTTTCCTGTCCCTTAGGTCCCCGGGGTCACACTGGTTCCCAGAGGGGGTGGCTGAGTGAGTTGTTGGCAGTGCAGCACACCTTGAGGCAGTTCCAGGGGCGGCCGTGGTTCTGATTGAGGGTCCCCAAGGCCGGTTCCGTGCAGGTGGACCTGTGGTTCCGGACATAAGGACACGTGTGAGATACCCGAGTACAGGCAGTCGGGCGGTTCAGTTTGATCGGCTGTTCCTTGCGGCCTACATGAACATTCAAGAGGTATTTTCTGATCATTTAGCAGTCTTGAGAAATAAAACACTAGTTCCATTTGCAAATGTAGTTATACGAATCTACTTTACAAATAGGATGGCTGCAAGTAAAGTAAATGTTAGGTTATACAAAGAAAATTGTGTTATATGGGTGAAAAGTGTTCTATTTTTATAACATTATTATTTAAGACATGAGAAATGAAAAGGGATTGAAACACAGCACTAGATCCACTATGTACTCCAATTGATTCACGTTAAAACAAAATCCTTATCCAGTATAGCTTTTGCAAAATGTTACTAAATTCCCACAAATGTTACTAAGTTCTTCCCACTCTAGAATCCAAGACTTCTCCCGTGCTGCCCCCCTTCACTGGAACGACCTCCCTCTCTCCATTCGTCTCTCACCCAATCTGTGCTCCTTCAAGCGGGCACTTAAACCTCACCTGTTCCTTAAGGCCTACCAACCATCCACTTAACCTCTCACCTCTTCTGGTTCTCCCCTGCCCCCTTTTTCTCTCCCCGTTGCTTCACTGGCTCCCTTCTGTGCCTGATTCTGTTTACCCCCCCTAGGATGTAAGCTCGTATGAGCAGGGCCCATCTTCCCTCCTGCCTCCATACCTGTTCTTCCGCTCCGTCTCTACTGTATCTGCCTGCCTGGAGTTTCTGAAGTACTGGTACTTTGTGTTCATTGTTCTGTACTGTTTTACCCTGTATAGTCTACTGTTCGTACCGTGTACGGCGCTGCGGAAACCTTGTGGCGCCTTACAAATAAACAATGATAATAATAATAATAATAAATGTTTCACTTTTACCTAATAATTTAACCTGTGTACATTCTAAAATTATCACCCTTTCATAATTAAATAACCAGTGGTTTAAAAAACTTTTAAAAGTAAGCAGCAGTAAATCACAATAGTTTTGTGATCAAAGCTTCACCAGGAGAAATAAATACACTAGAAATAAATACCATAATCCTATAAGGACAAGAAAAAGAAGGCAATTATAATAAAGTAATATACCTGATATTTCTTATAAATACATTATAAATAAGCAAATGCTTAAAACATATCTATAAATGGAAATTTATATTTAGAAAGTTATTGACATATTTATTGAATTTGTTTATTTATAATGTAATTAGGATAAATACGATATATATTATTTTATTAAAATGTGATTCCTTTTTTGTCCTACTGTATAATAATATCTCCTGGTGGAGAGCTAATATTATTACTTTTGTGTGTGTTTCCATTTTCTTAGCGGTTGGTCATCCTCGTTGGAATTTAGCAATTGTCTCAACAGGGATTTTTAGTGCTGTTTGGATGGGTGGGAGTTTTTCTTTTGCTTAACTCAAAGATGTTTCTGTTTCAAATTTATTCAGTTTGAGTCTTTTGGTTTGTATTATATTCCTTACAACAACTGAGAAAAACATTAGATAGTGGTAAATGCATTAGTACCGTGAGGTTGCCTAGCGTTCCTTGAACTCTCTTGATAATAAAAGTTATATTTAAGGGACCCTCAGAGGCTTCTGGTTCTGTATAATTCTTTTTCAGAAGTGACTCAGCTGCAAATTGAACAATTCCATTTGGATCACCAAATTTTTGTATCTAGGATAAAGGAGTTCAAAAAATACATAGTGAAAACATGACAAAGTAACATAATTAAATTATTAGTAAGATATCAAAATATAGACTTGCACCAACACCAAATATTTACTAGCCTATTTTAATGCTTCAATCTATTCTCCCACCTCAACATTGCCGTGTTTATCCATGTCACAAGTCGCCACACTAGCTGCGACCGTTCCGCTCTCTGTGCTCTGTGGACGCTTCCTTCCCTGCCTTTGCCCTGGCAGCTGGGACAGGGGAGGGTTGGAAAATTTTAGCCCGGGTGCAAAACTCGACACAGCAGCCTATTAGCACCATTTTCAACTAAAAAAAAATGTAGGTGGCTCAGTGACCCAGCCCAAGGTAGTCCGCTATGGGACCGGCCCCGGCTCCCAGCCCAGCCTGCCTCTGAGTTGGGACTTTACTTCCAGCCATTGCGCCGTCTTCATTGCCGCTTTGTCCTGGCAATTAGCAACCAGCCAGGGCGCTCGACTCTAATTGTTATCAATGCCTCCTGTGTGTGTGTGTGTGTGTGTGTGACGAAGGGAGGTGTGTGTGCACCTTCCTCTTTGATTGGCTCACATCTGTTTAAAAGGCATTAGTGACCTGCTCCCTGTCCTTGTGGGTACCTTTCTGCCTCTGACTGATTCCTGTTTAGACCCTTGACTTGTTTCTGGACCATGCTTGTATGCTGATTGCCCTGACCCTTGGCTCTGACTTTTGGATTTCCCATGGTTGCTGCCAGCCCCAACCGTTTGGCCTGTCTGAGACATTCCTACTCGCCTCTGACCCACGACCTCTGGCTTGTCCCCGGTTATTCATATTCTGTGACGCTGGTTCCTGTGCCTCCAACTCTGTTCTGACAGTTACTGTGCATAAGCTTTCATTACGTTTGAGTTAAGCCCTGGGGCCATCTGAGCACCTGTGAGTGCACCTAACTCTATGGAAAAGGCGGCTGCTATAGGTGAAGACTTCTGCCACCAGCTCTGAAAGCTTATGTCAGTTTCTGTAACAATCCAATGCCTGTTTTTTTTCCTATTCCTTCTCCTTTCCTCTGTTTACTGCTTATCTCCATAATTTAAGGTGTGTTTGACTAAGGGCTGAGCACCATATTGTATTCATATTTCAACCCTTCTATTTATAGCTGACCAAACAGTCAGGCATAGAGCAATCTGATGCTAATCAGATCATTAGAATTTTCAGATTATCTCAGGAATGAGTGTGGTGATTTTGTGAAAGGCTCGGGGTGTCCATTTGAATGTTTGTGCAAATGAGAACACAATGCGTGTGACAGGACAACAGTCTCCATGTGAGGTGGGAATCGAGAAAAGCAGGAAGCCATAGTCTGAGAGGTAGATAGTAGAAGAAGCAAGTCCCTGAAACTGCACAGAGCATACATAGAAATGCAGTTACTTCAAGCCAGCTACATGTTTTCTACAGTTTGTACTGGGCTCTCCAGCTCTCAGTAACCTACAAATACTATTATCTTCAGCAAGACAGTAGTTATTGGAAACAGTGTGTACGTTGTCTGGTATATAATAACAACCACATCACATATATGTGGTTTTCATGCTTTTTGAATGTGAGTTTTGTTCATGATCTTATAAATAACTAACCAACTTTGTATAAAAGATTAAATGATTTGACTGTCATTTTATAGATATCTTCAATAAGTTTCTGAAAGCTAATTCCATTTATCTGGCTTTTGATGGCATCGACATAATAATGTCCTCCCATGTTATTCCTACATTCCATGTATTTTCTTTCTTTTTTTTATTTTAAATATAAAAACAATTAAACACATTGTCTTTGCTTTAGCTTCCGACAGGATCTAAGTGATTAGTGCTTACATGGAGTATAGTTTTGCTTTTATTAGTGTATCGCTCAGGATTCTGTAAGTACTAATTTGAAAATCTCTGAAAGATTGATAAACAGTCAACCTACTCTTGGTAACAAATCATTACTATTCCTAAGGCACATGATGGAAATGTAAGATTTATTTTAGGTCATGCTGATAATATGTTTCTTTGTCATACTTCATTGTGTAACATAAGACAACACAAATGTTTTGTTACAGCAGTGCAATGCTTCATATATCCTCTGATTGTCAGCCCAAAGAACTGACTGACACGTTGCTGCAGTTGGTACAATCATCAATCGTCAGCCAAACAGGAATATTCCTAGTTATATGGAGACAAAAAGGAAGACGCATCTTGTTCTTTGGCTACTTCTGGCAGGTATGTGGCTGTGCGCTTTACCCCCTTCTTATTTAGGATCTCAATCCTGGTCCCATAGACTTTAACCTGATAGAGGCAAAGGGAGATGGCTGCTGGGAATGTATTTATTTTTATCCCAGAACACCTTTAAATCTAAGTATTAATACTACGTTGATGTACTTTTCAAATTGGAGAGCTACTTTTTACTAAAAGTACATCTCCCTTATATAATTAAGTATAATGCAGACCTGCTCAAAAACTTAGTATAATTAAAGAAGTCTTATGCCATAAATGATGATGATGAGAGCTGCTTATGTGAATGTCTATAGTGGTTTTCTCTACCAGTGTCACTGTATTAGACAACTGTTATCAAACTTAGCAATAATGATGCATTAATCTGCCAATCAAGTGTGGAAGCTTGCTATGTGTATAGGCATAGTAAACACATATCATCATCATCCTCATTATCATTTATTTATATAGTGTCACTAATAGCGCAGCGCTGTACAGAGAACCCATTCACATCAGTCCCTACCCTATTGGAGCTTACAGTCTAAATTCCCTAATATAGACACACACTCACACACAGACAGAGAGGGAGAGACTAGGGTCAATTTTGATAGCAGCCAATTAACCTAACAGTATGTTTTTTGGAGTGTGGGAGGAAACCGCAGCACCCGGAGGAAACCCACGCAAACACAGGGAGAACATACAAACTTCACACAGATAAGGCCATGGTTGATATAAGTACTGGCTCTGCTTACCATTGTCCAGTCTAGTACATAACTGTATTAATGCTGTGAAATATTATTACTTTGAATGCCTTAAATATGCAAGAGCGCATTTGGGTAAGTTTATGCTAATAAAAGATATATGCACTTTTCTTGCCTACCCATACTATTTAATAACCACCAAAAATTAAGCAATGTGTGGGCACTGCTTCCAGTTGAAATCAGTCTGTCTATCTATCTATCTATCTATCTATCTATCTATCTATCGGTCTGTCTATCTTTAAAACTGAAAGACATCCATTAAAAATACACAATGACAGCATATTTAGTGTGTAATTGATGCTAAAACACAATTCTCACTCTCCTAATATAGCTGATTTTTGACAATGAACTGCATTTTTCATGTGAAGCATTTGATGTCATAAAGATGTAAACCTCACAAAGCAATTCTGTCACTGGTCAGTTTGCTTGACAGACATCTGACTTTAGCCAATGGAAACATGGTGACATGTAAATATGAAAGCACATTAGGACAAAATATGCAATAAGATAGAGGCAAAGGGAGATGGCTGCTGGGAATGTATTTATTTTTATCCCAGAACACCTTTAAATCTAAGTATTAATACTACGTTGATGTACTTTTCAAATTGGAGAGCTACTTTTTACTAAAAGTACATCTCCCTTATATAATTAAGTATAATGCAGACCTGCTCAAAAACTTAGTATAATTAAAGAAGTCTTATGCCATAAATGATGATGATGATGATGATGATGAGAGCTGCTTATGTGAATGTCTATAGTGGTTTTCTCTACCAGTGTCACTGTATTAGACAACTGTTATCAAACTTAGCAATAATGATGCATTAATCTGCCAATCAAGTGTGGAAGCTTGCTATGTGTATAGGCATAGTAAACACATATCATCATCATCCTCATTATCATTTATTTATATAGTGTCACTAATAGCGCAGCGCTGTACAGAGAACCCATTCACATCAGTCCCTACCCTATTGGAGCTTACAGTCTAAATTCCCTAATATAGACACACACTCACACACAGACAGAGAGGGAGAGACTAGGGTCAATTTTGATAGCAGCCAATTAACCTAACAGTATGTTTTTTGGAGTGTGGGAGGAAACCGCAGCACCCGGAGGAAACCCACGCAAACACAGGGAGAACATACAAACTTCACACAGATAAGGCCATGGTTGATATAAGTACTGGCTCTGCTTACCATTGTCCAGTCTAGTACATAACTGTATTAATGCTGTGAAATATTATTACTTTGAATGCCTTAAATATGCAAGAGCGCATTTGGGTAAGTTTATGCTAATAAAAGATATATGCACTTTTCTTGCCTACCCATACTATTTAATAACCACCAAAAATTAAGCAATGTGTGGGCACTGCTTCCAGTTGAAATCAGTCTGTCTGTCTGTCTATCTATCTATCTATCTATCTATCGGTCTGTCTATCTTTAAAACTGAAAGACATCCATTAAAAATACACAATGACAGCATATTTAGTGTGTAATTGATGCTAAAACACAATTCTCACTCTCCTAATATAGCTGATTTTTGACAATGAACTGCATTTTTCATGTGAAGCATTTGATGTCATAAAGATGTAAACCTCACAAAGCAATTCTGTCACTGGTCAGTTTGCTTGACAGACATCTGACTTTAGCCAATGGAAACATGGTGACATGTAAATATGAAAGCACATTAGGACAAAATATGCAATAAGATAGAGGCAAAGGGAGATGGCTGCTGGGAATGTATTTATTTTTATCCCAGAACACCTTTAAATCTAAGTATTAATACTACGTTGATGTACTTTTCAAATTGGAGAGCTACTTTTTACTAAAAGTACATCTCCCTTATATAATTAAGTATAATGCAGACCTGCTCAAAAACTTAGTATAATTAAAGAAGTCTTATGCCATAAATGATGATGATGATGATGATGAGAGCTGCTTATGTGAATGTCTATAGTGGTTTTCTCTACCAGTGTCACTGTATTAGACAACTGTTATCAAACTTAGCAATAATGATGCATTAATCTGCCAATCAAGTGTGGAAGCTTGCTATGTGTATAGGCATAGTAAACACATATCATCATCATCCTCATTATCATTTATTTATATAGTGTCACTAATAGCGCAGCGCTGTACAGAGAACCCATTCACATCAGTCCCTACCCTATTGGAGCTTACAGTCTAAATTCCCTAATATAGACACACACTCACACACAGACAGAGAGGGAGAGACTAGGGTCAATTTTGATAGCAGCCAATTAACCTAACAGTATGTTTTTTGGAGTGTGGGAGGAAACCGCAGCACCCGGAGGAAACCCACGCAAACACAGGGAGAACATACAAACTTCACACAGATAAGGCCATGGTTGATATAAGTACTGGCTCTGCTTACCATTGTCCAGTCTAGTACATAACTGTATTAATGCTGTGAAATATTATTACTTTGAATGCCTTAAATATGCAAGAGCGCATTTGGGTAAGTTTATGCTAATAAAAGATATATGCACTTTTCTTGCCTACCCATACTATTTAATAACCACCAAAAATTAAGCAATGTGTGGGCACTGCTTCCAGTTGAAATCAGTCTGTCTGTCTATCTATCTATCTATCTATCTATCTATCGGTCTGTCTATCTTTAAAACTGAAAGACATCCATTAAAAATACACAATGACAGCATATTTAGTGTGTAATTGATGCTAAAACACAATTCTCACTCTCCTAATATAGCTGATTTTTGACAATGAACTGCATTTTTCATGTGAAGCATTTGATGTCATAAAGATGTAAACCTCACAAAGCAATTCTGTCACTGGTCAGTTTGCTTGACAGACATCTGACTTTAGCCAATGGAAACATGGTGACATGTAAATATGAAAGCACATTAGGACAAAATATGCAATAAGATAGAGGCAAAGGGAGATGGCTGCTGGGAATGTATTTATTTTTATCCCAGAACACCTTTAAATCTAAGTATTAATACTACGTTGATGTACTTTTCAAATTGGAGAGCTACTTTTTACTAAAAGTACATCTCCCTTATATAATTAAGTATAATGCAGACCTGCTCAAAAACTTAGTATAATTAAAGAAGTCTTATGCCATAAATGATGATGATGATGATGATGAGAGCTGCTTATGTGAATGTCTATAGTGGTTTTCTCTACCAGTGTCACTGTATTAGACAACTGTTATCAAACTTAGCAATAATGATGCATTAATCTGCCAATCAAGTGTGGAAGCTTGCTATGTGTATAGGCATAGTAAACACATATCATCATCATCCTCATTATCATTTATTTATATAGTGTCACTAATAGCGCAGCGCTGTACAGAGAACCCATTCACATCAGTCCCTACCCTATTGGAGCTTACAGTCTAAATTCCCTAATATAGACACACACTCACACACAGACAGAGAGGGAGAGACTAGGGTCAATTTTGATAGCAGCCAATTAACCTAACAGTATGTTTTTTGGAGTGTGGGAGGAAACCGCAGCACCCGGAGGAAACCCACGCAAACACAGGGAGAACATACAAACTTCACACAGATAAGGCCATGGTTGATATAAGTACTGGCTCTGCTTACCATTGTCCAGTCTAGTACATAACTGTATTAATGCTGTGAAATATTATTACTTTGAATGCCTTAAATATGCAAGAGCGCATTTGGGTAAGTTTATGCTAATAAAAGATATATGCACTTTTCTTGCCTACCCATACTATTTAATAACCACCAAAAATTAAGCAATGTGTGGGCACTGCTTCCAGTTGAAATCAGTCTGTCTGTCTGTCTATCTGTCTATCTGTCTATCTGTCTATCTGTCTATCTGTCTATCTGTCTATCTGTCTATCTGTCTATCTGTCTATCTGTCTATCTGTCTATCTATCTATCGGTCTGTCTATCTTTAAAACTGAAAGACATCCATTAAAAATACACAATGACAGCATATTTAGTGTGTAATTGATGCTAAAACACAATTCTCACTCTCCTAATATAGCTGATTTTTGACAATGAACTGCATTTTTCATGTGAAGCATTTGATGTCATAAAGATGTAAACCTCACAAAGCAATTCTGTCACTGGTCAGTTTGCTTGACAGACATCTGACTTTAGCCAATGGAAACATGGTGACATGTAAATATGAAAGCACATTAGGACAAAATATGCAATAAGATAGAGGCAAAGGGAGATGGCTGCTGGGAATGTATTTATTTTTATCCCAGAACACCTTTAAATCTAAGTATTAATACTACGTTGATGTACTTTTCAAATTGGAGAGCTACTTTTTACTAAAAGTACATCTCCCTTATATAATTAAGTATAATGCAGACCTGCTCAAAAACTTAGTATAATTAAAGAAGTCTTATGCCATAAATGATGATGATGATGATGATGAGAGCTGCTTATGTGAATGTCTATAGTGGTTTTCTCTACCAGTGTCACTGTATTAGACAACTGTTATCAAACTTAGCAATAATGATGCATTAATCTGCCAATCAAGTGTGGAAGCTTGCTATGTGTATAGGCATAGTAAACACATATCATCATCATCCTCATTATCATTTATTTATATAGTGTCACTAATAGCGCAGCGCTGTACAGAGAACCCATTCACATCAGTCCCTACCCTATTGGAGCTTACAGTCTAAATTCCCTAATATAGACACACACTCACACACAGACAGAGAGGGAGAGACTAGGGTCAATTTTGATAGCAGCCAATTAACCTAACAGTATGTTTTTTGGAGTGTGGGAGGAAACCGCAGCACCCGGAGGAAACCCACGCAAACACAGGGAGAACATACAAACTTCACACAGATAAGGCCATGGTTGATATAAGTACTGGCTCTGCTTACCATTGTCCAGTCTAGTACATAACTGTATTAATGCTGTGAAATATTATTACTTTGAATGCCTTAAATATGCAAGAGCGCATTTGGGTAAGTTTATGCTAATAAAAGATATATGCACTTTTCTTGCCTACCCATACTATTTAATAACCACCAAAAATTAAGCAATGTGTGGGCACTGCTTCCAGTTGAAATCAGTCTGTCTGTCTGTCTGTCTATCTATCTATCTATCTATCTATCTATCTATCTATCTATCTATCTATCTATCTATCTATCTATCTATCTATCTATCTATCTATCGGTCTGTCTATCTTTAAAACTGAAAGACATCCATTAAAAATACACAATGACAGCATATTTAGTGTGTAATTGATGCTAAAACACAATTCTCACTCTCCTAATATAGCTGATTTTTGACAATGAACTGCATTTTTCATGTGAAGCATTTGATGTCATAAAGATGTAAACCTCACAAAGCAATTCTGTCACTGGTCAGTTTGCTTGACAGACATCTGACTTTAGCCAATGGAAACATGGTGACATGTAAATATGAAAGCACATTAGGACAAAATATGCAATAAGATAGAGGCAAAGGGAGATGGCTGCTGGGAATGTATTTATTTTTATCCCAGAACACCTTTAAATCTAAGTATTAATACTACGTTGATGTACTTTTCAAATTGGAGAGCTACTTTTTACTAAAAGTACATCTCCCTTATATAATTAAGTATAATGCAGACCTGCTCAAAAACTTAGTATAATTAAAGAAGTCTTATGCCATAAATGATGATGATGATGATGATGAGAGCTGCTTATGTGAATGTCTATAGTGGTTTTCTCTACCAGTGTCACTGTATTAGACAACTGTTATCAAACTTAGCAATAATGATGCATTAATCTGCCAATCAAGTGTGGAAGCTTGCTATGTGTATAGGCATAGTAAACACATATCATCATCATCCTCATTATCATTTATTTATATAGTGTCACTAATAGCGCAGCGCTGTACAGAGAACCCATTCACATCAGTCCCTACCCTATTGGAGCTTACAGTCTAAATTCCCTAATATAGACACACACTCACACACAGACAGAGAGGGAGAGACTAGGGTCAATTTTGATAGCAGCCAATTAACCTAACAGTATGTTTTTTGGAGTGTGGGAGGAAACCGCAGCACCCGGAGGAAACCCACGCAAACACAGGGAGAACATACAAACTTCACACAGATAAGGCCATGGTTGATATAAGTACTGGCTCTGCTTACCATTGTCCAGTCTAGTACATAACTGTATTAATGCTGTGAAATATTATTACTTTGAATGCCTTAAATATGCAAGAGCGCATTTGGGTAAGTTTATGCTAATAAAAGATATATGCACTTTTCTTGCCTACCCATACTATTTAATAACCACCAAAAATTAAGCAATGTGTGGGCACTGCTTCCAGTTGAAATCAGTCTGTCTGTCTGTCTATCTATCTATCTATCTATCTATCGGTCTGTCTATCTTTAAAACTGAAAGACATCCATTAAAAATACACAATGACAGCATATTTAGTGTGTAATTGATGCTAAAACACAATTCTCACTCTCCTAATATAGCTGATTTTTGACAATGAACTGCATTTTTCATGTGAAGCATTTGATGTCATAAAGATGTAAACCTCACAAAGCAATTCTGTCACTGGTCAGTTTGCTTGACAGACATCTGACTTTAGCCAATGGAAACATGGTGACATGTAAATATGAAAGCACATTAGGACAAAATATGCAATAAGATAGAGGCAAAGGGAGATGGCTGCTGGGAATGTATTTATTTTTATCCCAGAACACCTTTAAATCTAAGTATTAATACTACGTTGATGTACTTTTCAAATTGGAGAGCTACTTTTTACTAAAAGTACATCTCCCTTATATAATTAAGTATAATGCAGACCTGCTCAAAAACTTAGTATAATTAAAGAAGTCTTATGCCATAAATGATGATGATGATGATGATGATGAGAGCTGCTTATGTGAATGTCTATAGTGGTTTTCTCTACCAGTGTCACTGTATTAGACAACTGTTATCAAACTTAGCAATAATGATGCATTAATCTGCCAATCAAGTGTGGAAGCTTGCTATGTGTATAGGCATAGTAAACACATATCATCATCATCCTCATTATCATTTATTTATATAGTGTCACTAATAGCGCAGCGCTGTACAGAGAACCCATTCACATCAGTCCCTACCCTATTGGAGCTTACAGTCTAAATTCCCTAATATAGACACACACTCACACACAGACAGAGAGGGAGAGACTAGGGTCAATTTTGATAGCAGCCAATTAACCTAACAGTATGTTTTTTGGAGTGTGGGAGGAAACCGCAGCACCCGGAGGAAACCCACGCAAACACAGGGAGAACATACAAACTTCACACAGATAAGGCCATGGTTGATATAAGTACTGGCTCTGCTTACCATTGTCCAGTCTAGTACATAACTGTATTAATGCTGTGAAATATTATTACTTTGAATGCCTTAAATATGCAAGAGCGCATTTGGGTAAGTTTATGCTAATAAAAGATATATGCACTTTTCTTGCCTACCCATACTATTTAATAACCACCAAAAATTAAGCAATGTGTGGGCACTGCTTCCAGTTGAAATCAGTCTGTCTGTCTGTCTATCTATCTATCTATCTATCTATCTATCTATCTATCTATCTATCTATCTATCTATCTATCTATCTATCTATCTATCGGTCTGTCTATCTTTAAAACTGAAAGACATCCATTAAAAATACACAATGACAGCATATTTAGTGTGTAATTGATGCTAAAACACAATTCTCACTCTCCTAATATAGCTGATTTTTGACAATGAACTGCATTTTTCATGTGAAGCATTTGATGTCATAAAGATGTAAACCTCACAAAGCAATTCTGTCACTGGTCAGTTTGCTTGACAGACATCTGACTTTAGCCAATGGAAACATGGTGACATGTAAATATGAAAGCACATTAGGACAAAATATGCAATAAGATAGAGGCAAAGGGAGATGGCTGCTGGGAATGTATTTATTTTTATCCCAGAACACCTTTAAATCTAAGTATTAATACTACGTTGATGTACTTTTCAAATTGGAGAGCTACTTTTTACTAAAAGTACATCTCCCTTATATAATTAAGTATAATGCAGACCTGCTCAAAAACTTAGTATAATTAAAGAAGTCTTATGCCATAAATGATGATGATGATGATGATGATGAGAGCTGCTTATGTGAATGTCTATAGTGGTTTTCTCTACCAGTGTCACTGTATTAGACAACTGTTATCAAACTTAGCAATAATGATGCATTAATCTGCCAATCAAGTGTGGAAGCTTGCTATGTGTATAGGCATAGTAAACACATATCATCATCATCCTCATTATCATTTATTTATATAGTGTCACTAATAGCGCAGCGCTGTACAGAGAACCCATTCACATCAGTCCCTACCCTATTGGAGCTTACAGTCTAAATTCCCTAATATAGACACACACTCACACACAGACAGAGAGGGAGAGACTAGGGTCAATTTTGATAGCAGCCAATTAACCTAACAGTATGTTTTTTGGAGTGTGGGAGGAAACCGCAGCACCCGGAGGAAACCCACGCAAACACAGGGAGAACATACAAACTTCACACAGATAAGGCCATGGTTGATATAAGTACTGGCTCTGCTTACCATTGTCCAGTCTAGTACATAACTGTATTAATGCTGTGAAATATTATTACTTTGAATGCCTTAAATATGCAAGAGCGCATTTGGGTAAGTTTATGCTAATAAAAGATATATGCACTTTTCTTGCCTACCCATACTATTTAATAACCACCAAAAATTAAGCAATGTGTGGGCACTGCTTCCAGTTGAAATCAGTCTGTCTGTCTGTCTGTCTGTCTGTCTGTCTGTCTGTCTGTCTGTCTGTCTGTCTGTCTGTCTGTCTGTCTGTCTGTCTGTCTGTCTATCTATCTATCTATCTATCTATCTATCTATCTATCTATCTATCTATCTATCTATCTATCTATCGGTCTGTCTATCTTTAAAACTGAAAGACATCCATTAAAAATACACAATGACAGCATATTTAGTGTGTAATTGATGCTAAAACACAATTCTCACTCTCCTAATATAGCTGATTTTTGACAATGAACTGCATTTTTCATGTGAAGCATTTGATGTCATAAAGATGTAAACCTCACAAAGCAATTCTGTCACTGGTCAGTTTGCTTGACAGACATCTGACTTTAGCCAATGGAAACATGGTGACATGTAAATATGAAAGCACATTAGGACAAAATATGCAATAAGATAGAGGCAAAGGGAGATGGCTGCTGGGAATGTATTTATTTTTATCCCAGAACACCTTTAAATCTAAGTATTAATACTACGTTGATGTACTTTTCAAATTGGAGAGCTACTTTTTACTAAAAGTACATCTCCCTTATATAATTAAGTATAATGCAGACCTGCTCAAAAACTTAGTATAATTAAAGAAGTCTTATGCCATAAATGATGATGATGATGATGATGATGAGAGCTGCTTATGTGAATGTCTATAGTGGTTTTCTCTACCAGTGTCACTGTATTAGACAACTGTTATCAAACTTAGCAATAATGATGCATTAATCTGCCAATCAAGTGTGGAAGCTTGCTATGTGTATAGGCATAGTAAACACATATCATCATCATCCTCATTATCATTTATTTATATAGTGTCACTAATAGCGCAGCGCTGTACAGAGAACCCATTCACATCAGTCCCTACCCTATTGGAGCTTACAGTCTAAATTCCCTAATATAGACACACACTCACACACAGACAGAGAGGGAGAGACTAGGGTCAATTTTGATAGCAGCCAATTAACCTAACAGTATGTTTTTTGGAGTGTGGGAGGAAACCGCAGCACCCGGAGGAAACCCACGCAAACACAGGGAGAACATACAAACTTCACACAGATAAGGCCATGGTTGATATAAGTACTGGCTCTGCTTACCATTGTCCAGTCTAGTACATAACTGTATTAATGCTGTGAAATATTATTACTTTGAATGCCTTAAATATGCAAGAGCGCATTTGGGTAAGTTTATGCTAATAAAAGATATATGCACTTTTCTTGCCTACCCATACTATTTAATAACCACCAAAAATTAAGCAATGTGTGGGCACTGCTTCCAGTTGAAATCAGTCTGTCTGTCTGTCTATCTATCTATCTATCTATCTATCTATCTATCTATCTATCTATCTATCTATCTATCTATCTATCTATCTATCGGTCTGTCTATCTTTAAAACTGAAAGACATCCATTAAAAATACACAATGACAGCATATTTAGTGTGTAATTGATGCTAAAACACAATTCTCACTCTCCTAATATAGCTGATTTTTGACAATGAACTGCATTTTTCATGTGAAGCATTTGATGTCATAAAGATGTAAACCTCACAAAGCAATTCTGTCACTGGTCAGTTTGCTTGACAGACATCTGACTTTAGCCAATGGAAACATGGTGACATGTAAATATGAAAGCACATTAGGACAAAATATGCAATAAGATAGAGGCAAAGGGAGATGGCTGCTGGGAATGTATTTATTTTTATCCCAGAACACCTTTAAATCTAAGTATTAATACTACGTTGATGTACTTTTCAAATTGGAGAGCTACTTTTTACTAAAAGTACATCTCCCTTATATAATTAAGTATAATGCAGACCTGCTCAAAAACTTAGTATAATTAAAGAAGTCTTATGCCATAAATGATGATGATGATGATGATGATGAGAGCTGCTTATGTGAATGTCTATAGTGGTTTTCTCTACCAGTGTCACTGTATTAGACAACTGTTATCAAACTTAGCAATAATGATGCATTAATCTGCCAATCAAGTGTGGAAGCTTGCTATGTGTATAGGCATAGTAAACACATATCATCATCATCCTCATTATCATTTATTTATATAGTGTCACTAATAGCGCAGCGCTGTACAGAGAACCCATTCACATCAGTCCCTACCCTATTGGAGCTTACAGTCTAAATTCCCTAATATAGACACACACTCACACACAGACAGAGAGGGAGAGACTAGGGTCAATTTTGATAGCAGCCAATTAACCTAACAGTATGTTTTTTGGAGTGTGGGAGGAAACCGCAGCACCCGGAGGAAACCCACGCAAACACAGGGAGAACATACAAACTTCACACAGATAAGGCCATGGTTGATATAAGTACTGGCTCTGCTTACCATTGTCCAGTCTAGTACATAACTGTATTAATGCTGTGAAATATTATTACTTTGAATGCCTTAAATATGCAAGAGCGCATTTGGGTAAGTTTATGCTAATAAAAGATATATGCACTTTTCTTGCCTACCCATACTATTTAATAACCACCAAAAATTAAGCAATGTGTGGGCACTGCTTCCAGTTGAAATCAGTCTGTCTGTCTGTCTGTCTGTCTGTCTGTCTGTCTGTCTGTCTGTCTGTCTGTCTGTCTGTCTGTCTGTCTGTCTGTCTGTCTGTCTGTCTGTCTGTCTGTCTGTCTGTCTGTCTATCTATCTATCTATCTATCTATCTATCTATCTATCTATCTATCTATCTATCTATCTATCTATCTATCTATCGGTCTGTCTATCTTTAAAACTGAAAGACATCCATTAAAAATACACAATGACAGCATATTTAGTGTGTAATTGATGCTAAAACACAATTCTCACTCTCCTAATATAGCTGATTTTTGACAATGAACTGCATTTTTCATGTGAAGCATTTGATGTCATAAAGATGTAAACCTCACAAAGCAATTCTGTCACTGGTCAGTTTGCTTGACAGACATCTGACTTTAGCCAATGGAAACATGGTGACATGTAAATATGAAAGCACATTAGGACAAAATATGCAATAAGATAGAGGCAAAGGGAGATGGCTGCTGGGAATGTATTTATTTTTATCCCAGAACACCTTTAAATCTAAGTATTAATACTACGTTGATGTACTTTTCAAATTGGAGAGCTACTTTTTACTAAAAGTACATCTCCCTTATATAATTAAGTATAATGCAGACCTGCTCAAAAACTTAGTATAATTAAAGAAGTCTTATGCCATAAATGATGATGATGATGATGATGAGAGCTGCTTATGTGAATGTCTATAGTGGTTTTCTCTACCAGTGTCACTGTATTAGACAACTGTTATCAAACTTAGCAATAATGATGCATTAATCTGCCAATCAAGTGTGGAAGCTTGCTATGTGTATAGGCATAGTAAACACATATCATCATCATCCTCATTATCATTTATTTATATAGTGTCACTAATAGCGCAGCGCTGTACAGAGAACCCATTCACATCAGTCCCTACCCTATTGGAGCTTACAGTCTAAATTCCCTAATATAGACACACACTCACACACAGACAGAGAGGGAGAGACTAGGGTCAATTTTGATAGCAGCCAATTAACCTAACAGTATGTTTTTTGGAGTGTGGGAGGAAACCGCAGCACCCGGAGGAAACCCACGCAAACACAGGGAGAACATACAAACTTCACACAGATAAGGCCATGGTTGATATAAGTACTGGCTCTGCTTACCATTGTCCAGTCTAGTACATAACTGTATTAATGCTGTGAAATATTATTACTTTGAATGCCTTAAATATGCAAGAGCGCATTTGGGTAAGTTTATGCTAATAAAAGATATATGCACTTTTCTTGCCTACCCATACTATTTAATAACCACCAAAAATTAAGCAATGTGTGGGCACTGCTTCCAGTTGAAATCTATCTATCTGTCTATCTGTCTATCTGTCTATCTGTCTATCTGTCTATCTGTCTATCTGTCTATCTGTCTATCTGTCTATCTGTCTATCTGTCTATCTGTCTATCTGTCTATCTGTCTATCTGTCTATCTATCTATCTATCGGTCTGTCTATCTTTAAAACTGAAAGACATCCATTAAAAATACACAATGACAGCATATTTAGTGTGTAATTGATGCTAAAACACAATTCTCACTCTCCTAATATAGCTGATTTTTGACAATGAACTGCATTTTTCATGTGAAGCATTTGATGTCATAAAGATGTAAACCTCACAAAGCAATTCTGTCACTGGTCAGTTTGCTTGACAGACATCTGACTTTAGCCAATGGAAACATGGTGACATGTAAATATGAAAGCACATTAGGACAAAATATGCAATAAGATAGAGGCAAAGGGAGATGGCTGCTGGGAATGTATTTATTTTTATCCCAGAACACCTTTAAATCTAAGTATTAATACTACGTTGATGTACTTTTCAAATTGGAGAGCTACTTTTTACTAAAAGTACATCTCCCTTATATAATTAAGTATAATGCAGACCTGCTCAAAAACTTAGTATAATTAAAGAAGTCTTATGCCATAAATGATGATGATGATGATGATGATGAGAGCTGCTTATGTGAATGTCTATAGTGGTTTTCTCTACCAGTGTCACTGTATTAGACAACTGTTATCAAACTTAGCAATAATGATGCATTAATCTGCCAATCAAGTGTGGAAGCTTGCTATGTGTATAGGCATAGTAAACACATATCATCATCATCCTCATTATCATTTATTTATATAGTGTCACTAATAGCGCAGCGCTGTACAGAGAACCCATTCACATCAGTCCCTACCCTATTGGAGCTTACAGTCTAAATTCCCTAATATAGACACACACTCACACACAGACAGAGAGGGAGAGACTAGGGTCAATTTTGATAGCAGCCAATTAACCTAACAGTATGTTTTTTGGAGTGTGGGAGGAAACCGCAGCACCCGGAGGAAACCCACGCAAACACAGGGAGAACATACAAACTTCACACAGATAAGGCCATGGTTGATATAAGTACTGGCTCTGCTTACCATTGTCCAGTCTAGTACATAACTGTATTAATGCTGTGAAATATTATTACTTTGAATGCCTTAAATATGCAAGAGCGCATTTGGGTAAGTTTATGCTAATAAAAGATATATGCACTTTTCTTGCCTACCCATACTATTTAATAACCACCAAAAATTAAGCAATGTGTGGGCACTGCTTCCAGTTGAAATCAGTCTGTCTGTCTGTCTGTCTATCTATCTATCTATCTATCTATCTATCTATCTATCTATCTATCTATCTATCTATCTATCTATCTATCTATCTATCTATCTATCTATCTATCGGTCTGTCTATCTTTAAAACTGAAAGACATCCATTAAAAATACACAATGACAGCATATTTAGTGTGTAATTGATGCTAAAACACAATTCTCACTCTCCTAATATAGCTGATTTTTGACAATGAACTGCATTTTTCATGTGAAGCATTTGATGTCATAAAGATGTAAACCTCACAAAGCAATTCTGTCACTGGTCAGTTTGCTTGACAGACATCTGACTTTAGCCAATGGAAACATGGTGACATGTAAATATGAAAGCACATTAGGACAAAATATGCAATAAGATAGAGGCAAAGGGAGATGGCTGCTGGGAATGTATTTATTTTTATCCCAGAACACCTTTAAATCTAAGTATTAATACTACGTTGATGTACTTTTCAAATTGGAGAGCTACTTTTTACTAAAAGTACATCTCCCTTATATAATTAAGTATAATGCAGACCTGCTCAAAAACTTAGTATAATTAAAGAAGTCTTATGCCATAAATGATGATGATGATGATGATGAGAGCTGCTTATGTGAATGTCTATAGTGGTTTTCTCTACCAGTGTCACTGTATTAGACAACTGTTATCAAACTTAGCAATAATGATGCATTAATCTGCCAATCAAGTGTGGAAGCTTGCTATGTGTATAGGCATAGTAAACACATATCATCATCATCCTCATTATCATTTATTTATATAGTGTCACTAATAGCGCAGCGCTGTACAGAGAACCCATTCACATCAGTCCCTACCCTATTGGAGCTTACAGTCTAAATTCCCTAATATAGACACACACTCACACACAGACAGAGAGGGAGAGACTAGGGTCAATTTTGATAGCAGCCAATTAACCTAACAGTATGTTTTTTGGAGTGTGGGAGGAAACCGCAGCACCCGGAGGAAACCCACGCAAACACAGGGAGAACATACAAACTTCACACAGATAAGGCCATGGTTGATATAAGTACTGGCTCTGCTTACCATTGTCCAGTCTAGTACATAACTGTATTAATGCTGTGAAATATTATTACTTTGAATGCCTTAAATATGCAAGAGCGCATTTGGGTAAGTTTATGCTAATAAAAGATATATGCACTTTTCTTGCCTACCCATACTATTTAATAACCACCAAAAATTAAGCAATGTGTGGGCACTGCTTCCAGTTGAAATCAGTCTGTCTGTCTGTCTATCTGTCTATCTGTCTATCTGTCTATCTGTCTATCTGTCTATCTGTCTATCTGTCTATCTGTCTATCTGTCTATCTGTCTATCTGTCTATCTGTCTATCTGTCTATCTGTCTATCTGTCTGTCTATCTGTCTATCTATCTATCTATCTATCTTTAAAACTGAAAGACATCTGTAAAAATACACAATGACAGCATATTTAGTGTGTAATTGATGCTAAAACACAATTCTCACTCTCCTAATATAGCTGATTTTTGACAATGAACTGCATTTTTCATGTGAAGCATTTGATGTCATAAAGATGTAAACCTCACAAAGCAATTCTGTCACTGGTCAGTTTGCTTGACAGACATCTGACTTTAGCCAATGGAAACATGGTGACATGTAAATATGAAAGCACATTAGGACAAAATATGCAATAAGATAGAGGCAAAGGGAGATGGCTGCTGGGAATGTATTTATTTTTATCCCAGAACACCTTTAAATCTAAGTATTAATACTACGTTGATGTACTTTTCAAATTGGAGAGCTACTTTTTACTAAAAGTACATCTCCCTTATATAATTAAGTATAATGCAGACCTGCTCAAAAACTTAGTATAATTAAAGAAGTCTTATGCCATAAATGATGATGATGATGATGATGAGAGCTGCTTATGTGAATGTCTATAGTGGTTTTCTCTACCAGTGTCACTGTATTAGACAACTGTTATCAAACTTAGCAATAATGATGCATTAATCTGCCAATCAAGTGTGGAAGCTTGCTATGTGTATAGGCATAGTAAACACATATCATCATCATCCTCATTATCATTTATTTATATAGTGTCACTAATAGCGCAGCGCTGTACAGAGAACCCATTCACATCAGTCCCTACCCTATTGGAGCTTACAGTCTAAATTCCCTAATATAGACACACACTCACACACAGACAGAGAGGGAGAGACTAGGGTCAATTTTGATAGCAGCCAATTAACCTAACAGTATGTTTTTTGGAGTGTGGGAGGAAACCGCAGCACCCGGAGGAAACCCACGCAAACACAGGGAGAACATACAAACTTCACACAGATAAGGCCATGGTTGATATAAGTACTGGCTCTGCTTACCATTGTCCAGTCTAGTACATAACTGTATTAATGCTGTGAAATATTATTACTTTGAATGCCTTAAATATGCAAGAGCGCATTTGGGTAAGTTTATGCTAATAAAAGATATATGCACTTTTCTTGCCTACCCATACTATTTAATAACCACCAAAAATTAAGCAATGTGTGGGCACTGCTTCCAGTTGAAATCAGTCTGTCTGTCTGTCTATCTGTCTATCTGTCTATCTGTCTATCTGTCTATCTGTCTATCTGTCTATCTGTCTATCTGTCTATCTGTCTATCTGTCTATCTGTCTATCTGTCTATCTGTCTATCTGTCTATCTGTCTATCTATCTATCGGTCTGTCTATCTTTAAAACTGAAAGACATCCATTAAAAATACACAATGACAGCATATTTAGTGTGTAATTGATGCTAAAACACAATTCTCACTCTCCTAATATAGCTGATTTTTGACAATGAACTGCATTTTTCATGTGAAGCATTTGATGTCATAAAGATGTAAACCTCACAAAGCAATTCTGTCACTGGTCAGTTTGCTTGACAGACATCTGACTTTAGCCAATGGAAACATGGTGACATGTAAATATGAAAGCACATTAGGACAAAATATGCAATAAGATAGAGGCAAAGGGAGATGGCTGCTGGGAATGTATTTATTTTTATCCCAGAACACCTTTAAATCTAAGTATTAATACTACGTTGATGTACTTTTCAAATTGGAGAGCTACTTTTTACTAAAAGTACATCTCCCTTATATAATTAAGTATAATGCAGACCTGCTCAAAAACTTAGTATAATTAAAGAAGTCTTATGCCATAAATGATGATGATGATGATGATGAGAGCTGCTTATGTGAATGTCTATAGTGGTTTTCTCTACCAGTGTCACTGTATTAGACAACTGTTATCAAACTTAGCAATAATGATGCATTAATCTGCCAATCAAGTGTGGAAGCTTGCTATGTGTATAGGCATAGTAAACACATATCATCATCATCCTCATTATCATTTATTTATATAGTGTCACTAATAGCGCAGCGCTGTACAGAGAACCCATTCACATCAGTCCCTACCCTATTGGAGCTTACAGTCTAAATTCCCTAATATAGACACACACTCACACACAGACAGAGAGGGAGAGACTAGGGTCAATTTTGATAGCAGCCAATTAACCTAACAGTATGTTTTTTGGAGTGTGGGAGGAAACCGCAGCACCCGGAGGAAACCCACGCAAACACAGGGAGAACATACAAACTTCACACAGATAAGGCCATGGTTGATATAAGTACTGGCTCTGCTTACCATTGTCCAGTCTAGTACATAACTGTATTAATGCTGTGAAATATTATTACTTTGAATGCCTTAAATATGCAAGAGCGCATTTGGGTAAGTTTATGCTAATAAAAGATATATGCACTTTTCTTGCCTACCCATACTATTTAATAACCACCAAAAATTAAGCAATGTGTGGGCACTGCTTCCAGTTGAAATCAGTCTGTCTGTCTGTCTGTCTGTCTGTCTGTCTATCTATCTATCTATCTATCTATCTATCTATCTATCTATCTATCTATCTATCTATCTATCTATCTATCTATCTATCTATCTATCTATCTATCGGTCTGTCTATCTTTAAAACTGAAAGACATCCATTAAAAATACACAATGACAGCATATTTAGTGTGTAATTGATGCTAAAACACAATTCTCACTCTCCTAATATAGCTGATTTTTGACAATGAACTGCATTTTTCATGTGAAGCATTTGATGTCATAAAGATGTAAACCTCACAAAGCAATTCTGTCACTGGTCAGTTTGCTTGACAGACATCTGACTTTAGCCAATGGAAACATGGTGACATGTAAATATGAAAGCACATTAGGACAAAATATGCAATAAGATAGAGGCAAAGGGAGATGGCTGCTGGGAATGTATTTATTTTTATCCCAGAACACCTTTAAATCTAAGTATTAATACTACGTTGATGTACTTTTCAAATTGGAGAGCTACTTTTTACTAAAAGTACATCTCCCTTATATAATTAAGTATAATGCAGACCTGCTCAAAAACTTAGTATAATTAAAGAAGTCTTATGCCATAAATGATGATGATGATGATGATGAGAGCTGCTTATGTGAATGTCTATAGTGGTTTTCTCTACCAGTGTCACTGTATTAGACAACTGTTATCAAACTTAGCAATAATGATGCATTAATCTGCCAATCAAGTGTGGAAGCTTGCTATGTGTATAGGCATAGTAAACACATATCATCATCATCCTCATTATCATTTATTTATATAGTGTCACTAATAGCGCAGCGCTGTACAGAGAACCCATTCACATCAGTCCCTACCCTATTGGAGCTTACAGTCTAAATTCCCTAATATAGACACACACTCACACACAGACAGAGAGGGAGAGACTAGGGTCAATTTTGATAGCAGCCAATTAACCTAACAGTATGTTTTTTGGAGTGTGGGAGGAAACCGCAGCACCCGGAGGAAACCCACGCAAACACAGGGAGAACATACAAACTTCACACAGATAAGGCCATGGTTGATATAAGTACTGGCTCTGCTTACCATTGTCCAGTCTAGTACATAACTGTATTAATGCTGTGAAATATTATTACTTTGAATGCCTTAAATATGCAAGAGCGCATTTGGGTAAGTTTATGCTAATAAAAGATATATGCACTTTTCTTGCCTACCCATACTATTTAATAACCACCAAAAATTAAGCAATGTGTGGGCACTGCTTCCAGTTGAAATCAGTCTGTCTGTCTATCTATCTATCTATCTATCTATCGGTCTGTCTATCTTTAAAACTGAAAGACATCCATTAAAAATACACAATGACAGCATATTTAGTGTGTAATTGATGCTAAAACACAATTCTCACTCTCCTAATATAGCTGATTTTTGACAATGAACTGCATTTTTCATGTGAAGCATTTGATGTCATAAAGATGTAAACCTCACAAAGCAATTCTGTCACTGGTCAGTTTGCTTGACAGACATCTGACTTTAGCCAATGGAAACATGGTGACATGTAAATATGAAAGCACATTAGGACAAAATATGCAATAAGATAGAGGCAAAGGGAGATGGCTGCTGGGAATGTATTTATTTTTATCCCAGAACACCTTTAAATCTAAGTATTAATACTACGTTGATGTACTTTTCAAATTGGAGAGCTACTTTTTACTAAAAGTACATCTCCCTTATATAATTAAGTATAATGCAGACCTGCTCAAAAACTTAGTATAATTAAAGAAGTCTTATGCCATAAATGATGATGATGATGATGATGAGAGCTGCTTATGTGAATGTCTATAGTGGTTTTCTCTACCAGTGTCACTGTATTAGACAACTGTTATCAAACTTAGCAATAATGATGCATTAATCTGCCAATCAAGTGTGGAAGCTTGCTATGTGTATAGGCATAGTAAACACATATCATCATCATCCTCATTATCATTTATTTATATAGTGTCACTAATAGCGCAGCGCTGTACAGAGAACCCATTCACATCAGTCCCTACCCTATTGGAGCTTACAGTCTAAATTCCCTAATATAGACACACACTCACACACAGACAGAGAGGGAGAGACTAGGGTCAATTTTGATAGCAGCCAATTAACCTAACAGTATGTTTTTTGGAGTGTGGGAGGAAACCGCAGCACCCGGAGGAAACCCACGCAAACACAGGGAGAACATACAAACTTCACACAGATAAGGCCATGGTTGATATAAGTACTGGCTCTGCTTACCATTGTCCAGTCTAGTACATAACTGTATTAATGCTGTGAAATATTATTACTTTGAATGCCTTAAATATGCAAGAGCGCATTTGGGTAAGTTTATGCTAATAAAAGATATATGCACTTTTCTTGCCTACCCATACTATTTAATAACCACCAAAAATTAAGCAATGTGTGGGCACTGCTTCCAGTTGAAATCAGTCTGTCTGTCTGTCTATCTATCTATCTATCTATCTATCTATCTATCTATCTATCTATCGGTCTGTCTATCTTTAAAACTGAAAGACATCCATTAAAAATACACAATGACAGCATATTTAGTGTGTAATTGATGCTAAAACACAATTCTCACTCTCCTAATATAGCTGATTTTTGACAATGAACTGCATTTTTCATGTGAAGCATTTGATGTCATAAAGATGTAAACCTCACAAAGCAATTCTGTCACTGGTCAGTTTGCTTGACAGACATCTGACTTTAGCCAATGGAAACATGGTGACATGTAAATATGAAAGCACATTAGGACAAAATATGCAATAAGATAGAGGCAAAGGGAGATGGCTGCTGGGAATGTATTTATTTTTATCCCAGAACACCTTTAAATCTAAGTATTAATACTACGTTGATGTACTTTTCAAATTGGAGAGCTACTTTTTACTAAAAGTACATCTCCCTTATATAATTAAGTATAATGCAGACCTGCTCAAAAACTTAGTATAATTAAAGAAGTCTTATGCCATAAATGATGATGATGATGATGATGAGAGCTGCTTATGTGAATGTCTATAGTGGTTTTCTCTACCAGTGTCACTGTATTAGACAACTGTTATCAAACTTAGCAATAATGATGCATTAATCTGCCAATCAAGTGTGGAAGCTTGCTATGTGTATAGGCATAGTAAACACATATCATCATCATCCTCATTATCATTTATTTATATAGTGTCACTAATAGCGCAGCGCTGTACAGAGAACCCATTCACATCAGTCCCTACCCTATTGGAGCTTACAGTCTAAATTCCCTAATATAGACACACACTCACACACAGACAGAGAGGGAGAGACTAGGGTCAATTTTGATAGCAGCCAATTAACCTAACAGTATGTTTTTTGGAGTGTGGGAGGAAACCGCAGCACCCGGAGGAAACCCACGCAAACACAGGGAGAACATACAAACTTCACACAGATAAGGCCATGGTTGATATAAGTACTGGCTCTGCTTACCATTGTCCAGTCTAGTACATAACTGTATTAATGCTGTGAAATATTATTACTTTGAATGCCTTAAATATGCAAGAGCGCATTTGGGTAAGTTTATGCTAATAAAAGATATATGCACTTTTCTTGCCTACCCATACTATTTAATAACCACCAAAAATTAAGCAATGTGTGGGCACTGCTTCCAGTTGAAATCAGTCTGTCTGTCTGTCTATCTATCTATCTATCTATCTATCTATCGGTCTGTCTATCTTTAAAACTGAAAGACATCCATTAAAAATACACAATGACAGCATATTTAGTGTGTAATTGATGCTAAAACACAATTCTCACTCTCCTAATATAGCTGATTTTTGACAATGAACTGCATTTTTCATGTGAAGCATTTGATGTCATAAAGATGTAAACCTCACAAAGCAATTCTGTCACTGGTCAGTTTGCTTGACAGACATCTGACTTTAGCCAATGGAAACATGGTGACATGTAAATATGAAAGCACATTAGGACAAAATATGCAATAAGATAGAGGCAAAGGGAGATGGCTGCTGGGAATGTATTTATTTTTATCCCAGAACACCTTTAAATCTAAGTATTAATACTACGTTGATGTACTTTTCAAATTGGAGAGCTACTTTTTACTAAAAGTACATCTCCCTTATATAATTAAGTATAATGCAGACCTGCTCAAAAACTTAGTATAATTAAAGAAGTCTTATGCCATAAATGATGATGATGATGATGATGATGAGAGCTGCTTATGTGAATGTCTATAGTGGTTTTCTCTACCAGTGTCACTGTATTAGACAACTGTTATCAAACTTAGCAATAATGATGCATTAATCTGCCAATCAAGTGTGGAAGCTTGCTATGTGTATAGGCATAGTAAACACATATCATCATCATCCTCATTATCATTTATTTATATAGTGTCACTAATAGCGCAGCGCTGTACAGAGAACCCATTCACATCAGTCCCTACCCTATTGGAGCTTACAGTCTAAATTCCCTAATATAGACACACACTCACACACAGACAGAGAGGGAGAGACTAGGGTCAATTTTGATAGCAGCCAATTAACCTAACAGTATGTTTTTTGGAGTGTGGGAGGAAACCGCAGCACCCGGAGGAAACCCACGCAAACACAGGGAGAACATACAAACTTCACACAGATAAGGCCATGGTTGATATAAGTACTGGCTCTGCTTACCATTGTCCAGTCTAGTACATAACTGTATTAATGCTGTGAAATATTATTACTTTGAATGCCTTAAATATGCAAGAGCGCATTTGGGTAAGTTTATGCTAATAAAAGATATATGCACTTTTCTTGCCTACCCATACTATTTAATAACCACCAAAAATTAAGCAATGTGTGGGCACTGCTTCCAGTTGAAATCAGTCTGTCTGTCTGTCTGTCTATCTATCTATCTATCTATCTATCTATCTATCTATCTATCTATCTATCTATCTATCTATCTATCTATCTATCTATCTATCTATCTATCGGTCTGTCTATCTTTAAAACTGAAAGACATCCATTAAAAATACACAATGACAGCATATTTAGTGTGTAATTGATGCTAAAACACAATTCTCACTCTCCTAATATAGCTGATTTTTGACAATGAACTGCATTTTTCATGTGAAGCATTTGATGTCATAAAGATGTAAACCTCACAAAGCAATTCTGTCACTGGTCAGTTTGCTTGACAGACATCTGACTTTAGCCAATGGAAACATGGTGACATGTAAATATGAAAGCACATTAGGACAAAATATGCAATAAGATAGAGGCAAAGGGAGATGGCTGCTGGGAATGTATTTATTTTTATCCCAGAACACCTTTAAATCTAAGTATTAATACTACGTTGATGTACTTTTCAAATTGGAGAGCTACTTTTTACTAAAAGTACATCTCCCTTATATAATTAAGTATAATGCAGACCTGCTCAAAAACTTAGTATAATTAAAGAAGTCTTATGCCATAAATGATGATGATGATGATGATGAGAGCTGCTTATGTGAATGTCTATAGTGGTTTTCTCTACCAGTGTCACTGTATTAGACAACTGTTATCAAACTTAGCAATAATGATGCATTAATCTGCCAATCAAGTGTGGAAGCTTGCTATGTGTATAGGCATAGTAAACACATATCATCATCATCCTCATTATCATTTATTTATATAGTGTCACTAATAGCGCAGCGCTGTACAGAGAACCCATTCACATCAGTCCCTACCCTATTGGAGCTTACAGTCTAAATTCCCTAATATAGACACACACTCACACACAGACAGAGAGGGAGAGA